>NW_010424067.1:0-20715 GCF_000710305.1 Buceros rhinoceros silvestris | reverse complement strand
TGCTTTTAAAAATTCTTATCCCATGGCTATCATATGAAAAGTGAAGTCACCTGTCTTCTCTATGTTGTATATTTGATTGTTACTCAGTACAGTAAAAAACCCCCTTCTTGTTCCAAGATCCAGAGAGCTGTCTTAAGTTGCAGAGCTATTTAAACATCTCTTACTGCCTTAAGGTAAAACTGGTGTTCTTTCACATAACTCTAACATATGGGTATATCAAACTTTGAGGTCTTCTGTTGGCACAGAAAAAGAACATATGCTATTATAAACTTCACATACTTACTGATTGTGGCTTTTACTTTCTACTATGTATATTTTTACATATTTTTCTCCAAATAAAAGTGGACACAATATTTAAAAGTGAGCCTTTGGACTGTTGTGCTAATTGCTTAGAGGCTTTTGATGCCTCCAATTATGATGTTATAACTTCAGTATTTGTAACAGGTGGTCCATGCTCTGATTCCTTTGTTGGTCAATATTTTTGTCTCTCTGGCAGATATCGTTGCTCTCATTTTCTTGAATTTTTGGGTCCAGGAAAAAAAGTAAAAAATTTAAATCCCTAATTAGCAACAGAAAGATGATGAACTACTACTTCTGTTGCTTTCCTATAACGTCTTTATAACATAGTATGTATATTAGTATGAGTAATTATGACAAGCTAGAATATAGAGGAATGTCTAAAAGGAAGAAATTAAAGAGTTAAGAAGGTCTAGTATTACTAGATTTAAAGTTTTCTGGGAGTAAATTAGGGCAGAAATTTTCCCTGAGCATTTTATGGCTTCTCTGTTAGAATTAGTGGAAGGTTTTTCTGTTAGGTTAGTAAAATCTCCAAAATAGTGCAAAAATCAAATTTATTTATTAATTATTTTTAGTAGTTAAAATACTACTGGGTGATTCCTGTAAAAGTAATTCTAAGACTGCTAAATAAACAATACAGAAAAAAATTACAGTGCGAAGTAGTGTATGGGGATACACAGTGTAAAGGGTTTGGTGTAACAATGATTGAATTCAGTGTTGTTTCTTTAAGGTATAATTAAAACAGACTAATTGAATGACTGTTTATAAGCATCTTGAATATTTAATAATTTCCACCTTTGGATTTCGAAAAGTTGTCTCTTGTGACATTTAAGAAAGAATAGTCTTTTAAAATGTGAATTCCTTTACGTTACATTCATATGCTGCCTTGTGAAACCAATTCTTTATTCTTGTCATACGTGAATTGTAATCCAGATTTATTTTTATCTACTTGGTTAGGTTAACATGCTAGTCATGTCTGTTCTTTTGCCATTCTCTGTTTATTTCACTCTAGTACTGAACAAAAGCCTTTATTTCTATTCTTGTTTTGACCTGTCCTTGTCCCAAATCAGAGAGAAAATGGAAATATTTACATTTTTAAAATTGATACATTTAATAATATGATTTCTAGTGATATATTTTAAGATACTCCGTACTTCCTAATCGAAGTGAAATCTCTCTGGATATGCTATCAGCATGCAGCACAAGAGCTTAAAAACTGTTTTGTGTCATGGGAGATGTGCCTAGTGGAAAATGAGATGTTGATTTTCATGAAAACCAACCTTTTTCTTCAGCAAGTGTTTCAGCTGGGAATTCATGACCAGACTTAAACAAGGATACTGTAGTGCTCAGCTGTGACAGACGCTGGATACTTCAGTGTTTTGGCAATGGTTGAAATAACTCTTGCAAGTCGCCTGTCCTGTTCAGACCTGGTCCTGTAAAGCGTTGCTTCCTGGCTGTGGCCCAGGACATTGCTGGACCGCAAGCATGTGTAACAAGGATGCGCGGGGATGCACTGCGGCTTTTTAAATTGCCCACGCAGTGTGCTTAGGACTTTCTGCCTGTCTTAATCTTCAAGTATCATGAACATATGGTCTTTGTTACTGTGCAAGTTTAGGTTGATTTTCACCAGAACCAATGTTTTCACATCATCATTTCTCAGTCATATGAGAGACTTTATTTGCTATGGAAACAAATATATGCTGGGCACGAGATGCTGACTCTGGGCCAGTTGGACTCTGTAGTTATTCCTGGGTATGTGTTAGGGCAGTAGAGATAGTTGGCTCATATATTTGGTACTTTTTCCTGTACTTTGTGATGTGTTCAGAGCTGTATGCAGCTCCTGCCATGCCATGGAGGGAGGAAGGGTTGAAGGCAAGCAGGGAATGGCCCATCACCCTGTGGGGTTTGTATGCTGCCCTACTGCCGGCCCCACACCCTCAGTATGTGCGTGGTGGCCTCTGGCCATGTGCAGGAGCAATGTTGGCATTAAGTAAAAATATGCTTTGTGTGACATGCTTGTTACTTAATCCTGTTTTTCTTTGAGAGCTTTTGTTGGCAAAACTTTGTTGGTCACAAGGCTTACTGTTTGCTTAAATGAGACTGAGGTGTGTTTAAACACTTCTTCTCATTTCGAGATATTTTTAAAACTGCTATAAGATACTTTACTAAATCCTCACTGGAAATTTTTTTTAAAATACGTTTGCTGAAGCATTTGTTTTCCACGTCAATAATCACATTGTTTAATACTGAGTTTTTAAATCATCTTAATTTCCGATGTATTTATTTTCATAGCAGTCCATTTTTATGCTGGGTTTTGTAGTTGTAGGACAAATGTAGTAGGACATTCTTATACACATGAGTAAATTTATGAAAATAGTAATCCTCTTTGATTCAATGAGGAGTATTCTTGCAGACAGATATTGTCCCCAATTGGCAGCTCCTCAAACTACTTACAAAACTGTATGAATGCAGGACTTTACTCAAATGTAATATCTTAGAAACCATAAGCTTTAATTGGCATAGAAAGTTTGCCTTCCAGTATTCAAGAGTTCTTTTACATTTTCTGAATTATGTTCTTCCATTCCTAACTGCACGTGATAAATGTTGTCTTTTGAGAATATGTTATTCTGAGTAAATCTCTAATTAAAATGCAATGTATGGATGCTTCTGATATGAAATGTCTGTAGTTCTTTAACAACTAGTTCATTAGATGTTACTTTATTTTTAGAAGTATATATATAGGAGTTAGTGTTCTGTAATAACGGTGCTTTTTTTAGCAGGTCAGATTGTTTCCCCACAGTCTGCTCCAACTTGTATTGAAAACAAAAATGATGTGAGCAGAGAAAACAGCACTGTTGACTTCAGCAAGGTAAGTAGTCACTGATGGTGGAGAGAGCTTCTTGACTACGAAATAGACTTTGAAATTTAATAAAATTAATCCATGTGAATCAGGAAAAGCTGTGAAGTGCAAGTTTTACTTCAGCATTAAAGTTTTTTGTGCATTGCAGGACAGTTTGTATATAACTACCATTTTCTTGATAAATTACTGGAAATCACAGTTTAGGAGCATGGACAAATTTATTGCATGATGATATCATAGGTGTGTATTTGTAGGGAGAATTTCTATGAATTAACAAAAAATTATCTAAGTAGGAAAGTAATTCAGAATTCTTACAATTTAGATTTACCTCTCAGATTTTTACTTTCTGTAGTAGTAATGCATGAATGCAAACTATGCTTTTTATAACCTGAACTCGTGGATTCCAGATGCCTCAAACAGAATGTGTTTCTGTAAACCTGTAACTTAATTCTTCTGGCAAGCCAAGATCTTTTAGTGCACTTGACAAAAGATGTTAACTGTGCAGTAGTGGAGATTGCAATGCCAGTTCAGTGTTAGATAGCAAAGAAAAGCAAACAGCTTCTCGGCTTTAAAGTAAAGGAGATTCCTAATTGTTTAAAAAGTTTCTAAGCACCTAAAACAATTAGATCCAGGTGACAGACCTGAGAGGAATAGATGACTTCAGCTGGCACATCAATACAGCAAGGGTTGAGTAAGTGAAGAAAGGTGATTTAAACCAAAATTCTGAAGGACAGCACCTTGTGTCTGAATCCTCAATGCTAGTGCAGCTGAGCTAAAAGTAGAGTTATGTGATTGCTCCATCTGGTGCCAGACTTATTTCCTAGCAGCAGTAGCTATTTGCACCGTCTGAATTCTTGACTGAACATGCCAGACGAGGTATGGTATATGGCTGAAAGAAAAGATAGGAAACAGGTCTTATTGTCAAAGACAGTGAGAAGAAAGGAGTCTGGCTGGGGATGTATTGTGGACCACATTTCTACAGAGGTAGCAAGGAGATCTGTAAACAGTGACAAAGCCTTAAAAATGTAATGCTAATACTTCAAAAATATTTAAAAATAAGATTATAATGCTTTAAAAAGTCAGGCATTATTTTGGTTTCCTGATATTTATATTAAAAGTGTTAACAAAACCTAATTGTTTTGGCAAGTGTTCCAATATCAAGATGTAAAATTTTGTAAAGGATATAAAATTGTCTATTCTAAATTAAGCTGTGCAGAGGTGAAGCTCATAACAACCCAAAGGGAATGACATAACTTTCAGTAGTGCTTCTCTTGCATGTTTCTCCAGTTGCTTTGAGTTGTAGAATCAAAATCCTGGTCTGTTATCTAGGTGCTTGATGTTTGTTTTAAACAATAATGGAGGCTGCATCATTTGATCCTTCAGTTGCTATTTTTGTAGTTCTGTGGTTTTGCTGATCAAAAGAGCTCTTCCTGTTTAAACCGGCTTGAGAAGAGATCAACATGTCTTTTGGCTCGCTTCAGCACTGTTAGATATACCAACAAGGATGTCAGGAGTATGAAAGGAGCAACTTTTGTTTGCAAGACTGAAATAACAGCGAAGGATTGTAATCTAAATACCTTTTTTGACTACCTATAAATAGATGCAGTTATCCTTTTGAAGATGCCTAGGTAAAGTACAACTTCCCCTTGAAATGTGCTATTGCAATAACTCCCAACAGTTATAATCGGAATTATATGCACAGATTGAGAGGAAAGTAGAGCACTATACTAATTTTCTCTTGAGTATTGTGATTTCTTGCTCTAATTTTGTTCCACATATTAATTTCATTTATCTTCCACTAAAAAGCACCTTTGACTACCTCACATATTCTCTCCTTGCTAATCTATCTCCCTTGGGCTGCTTTTAATATTCCACATTTTGGAGTCGATTCAAAGAGCTGACTCTAGGCTGAATACAGCACTGAGACTGTGTTGATTGTATTGGTATTTGTTTATGAATAATGTGAGACATGGCACTAAAAGCTGTCTTGAACGTTAGTTCAGTAGCATGGAGAGGGCAGCATAGTTTCTGATGTTAGTACTTGCCAATATGTCAGTTGTCTTCCTCTGGGGATGCCACGAGGACTTCGGATGCTGGGGATGATCCAGAGGTGTCACACACCACTTTATTCTGTGTCTGAGCAGGATGGGGTTGGCAGTTTAACAGCAGCATGTGGCTGGTCTCTGCTGCTTATGCCAGAGGCTGAAGGGAACTATAGTTGTCCTGAAATATGGAATGCATGGAGACTGCCCTCATGTCCCTTCTCATGGCAACATTCCTATGCTCCACATAGAAACAGTATTTGTGAATCAAACTCCACTCCCATACTGACATAGCCTGGTCTTTCAAATACCAAGTTAATATCAAGTGAAATAATTGATTCGGTTTTGAATACTGTGTGGCCCTCCTTATAAGTAAACTTGGTTGATATGTGTCATGGCTTTCCTAAGAAGTGATACTGGGTGTTTTGTGTTTGCCTTCATGTCAATTTGTGTTTGGTTTTGGAGGAAACTCCCACCACTCTTTTCAGTCCTTGAGCTGACCTGGAGGGAATGGCTTCCACATTAGTTATTTAATTTTATGTTTGATTAGAGCCTTCTGGGACTGTTTAGTGCCAGGTTGTTAATGTAACTCAGGTTAGGGTGCAGATTAAGATGCGCACGAGGTCTCTCCAGCTAAAAACCTCTTGCATAAGAGATGGATAATGGATAGGTTAGGTGAAGCATTTGAAGGATGTTGCTTCTGCCATTGCCCCAAATTCAATCCAGAGCCACCTTCACTCTCCTTATGTAGTGGAAGAAACACCTGGGGTTTGGGTGTGTATTTGCCCAGTTTGATGCTTCGTTGCCAGCTACTTTCCTTTTAAATGGAATGGGGCTCTGTTCACTACCTAGAAGACTTTGGAATCTGAAGGTGATAAATAGTGCAGGAAACCTTTCTGAAAATACTTTCTGTTAGACAGGAGACCGAATGTTTATTTCAGATTTTGAAATCTTGTGGTCTCTCTGTTAGTGGGAACTTAAGGTGACAGCTGTCGCCTGTTGTACATGGGACATCAGTTATTAAATGATAAATCCATTCAAAAGGTAAAATTGGTACAGAATGCACATTGCTATATGCCTGAAAGACTAGTTCTTTCTCTCAACTGTAAGTGACCTACAACACCAAAATTAGGTGCTAAGTGTATCTGTTTGGGTTTTGTATTTAACCCAGAGGAATTATTTTGTGATTTGAGTGGTGAATAGAATTTACCTCTCTGACACTTTACCTTGAAATCAAGCACTTGGCCTCCAGCCTTCCAGGTTGATTTGATGCCTGTTTAACTTTGTGAGGTGTTTGGTCATTGTTCTAGATTAGCATAAGGTAGCATTAGACATCTCTTTATGATCTCAGCAAAGTAAGATTTCATTACACAGGCAAATGTGTTATATCTGAATTCTGATTTAGTGCCAGAGCCATTTGCAAGAAAACAAATTTCTAAATATTACCAAAAACTATGCAAACTAGTACTGACAGATGGCTGTAAGATAGACATTAAAATGGTCCACTTTAACAGTTTATATTGGATTTGATTGCTGTTGTTGTGTTTAGATTAATAAAAGGAAAGCAAATGACAAAATTCATGCATTTTGAAATGTAGACAATACTGGTACATAATGAAATCAAACATACATTGTGTACTCTACTCCATGTCGATCTTTGTTTCAGAGTAAACTGTAGACTGATACTGAGGAAATGGATACAAATGAACAAATTCTGAGACTAACACCTTGAGCTTGTATAGCAATGGCATCATTTCTCTGTCTTCTCCTGCCATCACTGCAAAAGTCAACATCACTGTCTTAAAACTCCAAAGTTTTCGTTCTGCTTTGTTCTTTCAGTTTACTCTTGAGACAGTCATGGTCATAGCTTATTTTCTGCTATTTTCACCAGTAGGGTAACTGTCTTCCATTAAATCCAAAACCAAAAGTACATCTACTTAGAGTAGTAGAAGGAAAATTACATGTTGTGGAACCTGTTGTTCTCATTGAGATTATAATACAGCAACTATGAACTATGAATTAATGATTTCCAGAGTTGTTAGTTATGGAAAAATACCGGGTCTTCATTTCTTCTACTTTTGTGACTTATTGATTCTGTTATGAATTATTGATGCTGTTATGATTATTGATAAAAATATTACTAGGAAATTAATACTATATTCTTAAGATTGTGAATGAGATTCGTTGTCTTTATAAGTTAATTCTGCAGTAATTCAACTGTGTTTGCAAGAAAAATGAGTCGAATAATAAAAGACAAGTTCCTTGGTTTTCAGAAATGTTTTTATATTAATAAAAAGGATTCAACAGACAAGAACAGTAGAAACAGTATACTTGAAATAAGGAAGATTATAGTGCAGTGACCAGGAAGTCTCTGTCAACAAATTTGGGGCATAAAAATCCTTTTGAATAGCTTTTAGCTTGTATTTTAATATACTGTTCCTAGGTCGACCTACACTTCATGAAAAAGATACCACCTGGAGCTGAAGCATCAAACATCTTGGTTGGTGAACTAGAGTTCCTGGACCGTGCGGTTGTTGCTTTTGTTAGGTTATCTCCTGCAGTGCTGCTTACGGGACTAGCTGAAGTTCCGATTCCTACAAGGTACAGTTGGATTTATTCCTCTTCATGTTTTTCCGAGCACGTTGTGGAGATAGGGTGGTGCGACCTTCAGCTTTGTCAGGAAGAAAATTAACTTTATCCCAGCCAAAACCAGGGGATATGTATAAGGAACACTGACAGACTGTGCTGGCTTTGAAAAAAAACTTCTGAAGCCTTCCCTTGTAACCTCCCCCAACTCCCACTGGAAAAAAAAAAAAACAAACCACCAGAAGGAAACAATAGATTTTTTGGTCAAAAGAAAATGAGATAACTAAAAATCAGGAAAATGAAGATTTTTCTGCAAAAATGTTTATTTAAAAAAATAATGTGAAGTAAAAAAATTGTCTTTTGCATTTTAGCAAAAATGAGAACTTCAGTAACTTCATTTGAACCTATGCTCTGCATTTTACAGAATCTTAGCAGCACCAAATCTAGAGTAGATTCTCTCTAGAGCTTTAGTGGGAGTAAGAACAATTTAAAAATTATTTTTATTTGGGGTAATCTAACTTCCTTAATATTGCAGTAATACTACAACCACAAAATGGGTGATTCTGTTGAACTAACGGAATTAAGTACTGTTAATGTGTTCTGTACATAGATTATCGTTGCATATATTTATTATGTAAGTTTTGTTATGTAAGGAGTTTTTGATAGTCTCAAATCAAATCTGACTGTGAAGCTTATGATGTATTTTTGGATGTTAATTTCACATTTTTCTAACCAGAACTTCATGTTTAAATGTATATGTGAGAATCTTGAAGGAGATTATAGATAGTATTTACTCTTCTAGTCCAATTTTTAAATCAGAACTTCTATAGTATATATAGTTACTTTCAACCACCTATCCTTTACAAATTTTTTTAAAATTATCTTTTATTTGCAGATTTTTGTTTATTCTTCTTGGACCACTGGGTAAAGGGCAACAATATCATGAGATTGGAAGATCAATTGCAACACTAATGACAGATGAGGTATTTTTATTCATGGATTGGTTTTAGTCATTTTGTACTGACTGAAGAGGTGTAATACAGAATCTCCAAGGTGGAATCCTCCAGGTGAAGCGTGGCTAGTCGTTCTGATGATGCACAACAGCATTCTAGTTCATTTCATGATCTTGTAACAGCCCAGATTATGCTGCCATAAGGAGATAACAATATGAGGAACAATATTCACATCCTTCACTGAGAAGATTCTGTTTTACACAGTTACTTTACCACGGAAATGTGTTCTAAACGGTAAAATCTCTAGAACATTTAGCACCTGTAAGGATGTTTTTCCATAGCAGCTGGAACTTCTATGAAAACTACGTACCAGAAACTCTAGTCAGTTGAAGCTGAGATTGTTTGGTGGGAACTCCACGAAGTGCATTTTCTTTCAGAGAAAGGGGGCCATCGTGAAATGCTTACAGCTATTTTATAGTCGGAAGTTTCTGGGTCATGCAGATCTATTGGGAGTATTCCTTTCCCCATCTCTTTTTCCTCCCACGTATGCTTCTCCATTTCTCATAGGTGTTCCACGATGTTGCTTACAAAGCAAAAGACCGCAATGACTTGGTGTCTGGAATTGATGAGTTTCTTGATCAGGTCACTGTTCTCCCTCCTGGAGAGTGGGACCCAACAATTCGAATAGAACCACCTAAAAATGTTCCCTCTCAGGTTGGTAAACTGTAAATTTCAGTTGTAAATGATGTAATGAATTTTTGCTAGGTAGAATTAAGTCTCATTCATTTAGCAGAGTTACTAGATAGGCATTTTGCAAGATTTTCTTCTTGTTGTTGTTAATTTGCTCTGAGAGAACACTTGTCTTTCAAGCATATGGTATAGTGATGCCATTTCGTGTAGTTCAGTAGTAGTTGTCTCCTGAATAAAGACAGATAGTTGTATCTAAAGATCTCAAATTCAGGGGTAATTCATCATAAACATCTTTGATTATTCCAAACATCCATGGTTTGTTTTTTGTTCTAAGTTTATTGCAAGAATTGATCAAAGCGGCCTGGCTTGCTACTCTTTAAAATGTTTTGTGTCACAAGATTTTCTGTGATCAATTCTTCAAGTTTCTTAGACAAAAATTCTTTCTACTATTTCCTATTGTAGAACTCCCCTACAGCTTATGAAGATGTTATGTTGATGAATCTTACAATAAAATTTACGTGTTTAGTCTTTCAACTCTCAGATCCTGTTTCTTCAGCTGAAATTGTCTTTCGGTTGCTAAGACCCATGAGAAGTATCTTTTCATTCTGGTAGGAGAAGCGTAAGATCCCAGGAGTGCCAAATGGAACTGCAGCACATGGGGATGCAGAACATCCTGGAGGACACTCTGGACCAGAACTGCAACGCACGGGAAAGTTAGTGAAAACATATGCAAAATCTTAAGTATTCCAACTGTTGCACTTCCAAAGGAATCATAATGGTCTGGTTCTCTCTCAAATGACTGGCTTGGTATATGATTCTTTTTTTTTTAAGGCATTTTTCCCTGTTTTGTGTACCACACAGTTGAAAAGGATGATATATGCTAATTTGCAAAGAGGGGGGAAGGGCAAGAGGATTTGAGTTTATTACAAGCTCCTTTATTTATAAAGGTCAGACTTCCATTAAACTTGATTAATGTTTCTTGTCTTTGTACAAACATGAAAGAAAAGTTTGGAATAGTCTTGTGCCATATACGGTGAATGCCTACAGCTAATATAGTTGAAGTTTCTGGGTCGTGCAGATCTAGCATTTATTTTTTTACCTCAGTAAACCACGATATGTCCTAGCATATGAGGCTATGATTACCACGGTGGCTGCAATATACACACATCAGAAGGAAGAATTTGCCCCAAGGAATACTTATGTTTTCTTGTCTAATATGGAGTGGTGTAAGTGCATCAGCAGTCACCTACACCTTAGTGCGGTGTAGTTGTGCAATAGACTTCTCTTGCTGCCTCTTGATAGTTAAATATCATTCCTACCTGCATAAGGCTAAAGATTCAGCTGCAGTACACAATGGGGGAGAGGAGATAATGGCCCATCTGACTGTAAGCTGTTTTCTCACTGGTGAACATGGCAATTGACAGCTCGAAGGATTGTTCTAGTATTTAGGAGATGGTGGCACTTTGTCTTCTCTTTACCCCAGCAATCTATGATCCATCAGGTGCTTGAAGGAAAAGGGCTTTGTGGAGATATTTTCTTTAACTGTGTGATATATGGTAAGGGAGCATCTGTTCCTAAATATTTTATTGTTTTCCATAGTGTAAATGACAAAAGGTGACAGGACTTGTCCTTGGAAAATCATGGCCTACACTCGCTTCTATCATTAAGTGTATTTAGGAACAAGTTCTCAAAGAATGTGGAGCTCTATATATAGACGTGTGGGTAGATGGGTACTGCCGTAGTTCTCTGATTAAACAAATGCAAAGAATTATTTATAAATAATAGGGTTTTATGCACAGGAGCTAACAACTGTTCAGAAGTTTTGGGTCTGGATGATTAGATGAAGATTGTATAAAAGAAACATGCAAATTAGTTTGTTTTAAAAACACAATTTCCTGATTAAAGTTATCAAAACAGGGCACCCAGAAACTTTTTTTCTGGGAAGGATCACTTATAAGAGTATGTATTATCTGATCAAGGAACTTGATCAAGAGCTTCTCTGCAATATGTTTAAAGCAACACTGTGGAAGAAAGTTTGGTATGCCTTTTTCATTAATTTGATCTCTTCTATTCTCTTCAGATTTTTTGGAGGATTAATTTTAGACATAAAAAGAAAAGCTCCCTTCTTCTGGAGTGACTTCAGGGATGCTCTCAGTCTGCAGTGTCTGGCATCATTTTTGTTTCTCTACTGTGCTTGCATGTCTCCTGTCATCACATTTGGTGGTCTGCTGGGAGAAGCAACTGAAGGTCGTATAGTATGTGTTAAACTTCTTAAACAAACTTACATTCCTAGGTTTGTGGTTATTATTTTCTTACTGTTGCATGAATCACCTTTAAATAATGGTGTTTCAGTGTTTTGAAGGTTATAGACTAATATATTGCAAAAAGAGCCCGTTTGAAAATTTATAGATGCCTCTCTCTGTATCATATTCAGAGTGCAATAGAATCGCTGTTTGGAGCATCCATGACTGGAATTGCCTACTCTCTCTTTGGTGGACAGCCTCTCACTATACTTGGCAGCACAGGACCAGTTTTAGTGTTCGAGAAAATCTTATTCAAGTTTTGCAAGTAAGTAAAGGTCATGATATGCATCATCGCTTGAGTGTTAGGTAAAAGTAGTGACACTGATCCCAAAGTTCCAGCATCTGCAGAACAAGATCAAATAGTTTGCACCGCTTAGGCTTTCAGAGTCTTAAAAGTTTTGTGGTGAGTGAGACAATTGAATTGGTGGTAATGCAGAAAAGTTGATGTATTTTTTATTGCTGTTTTTTATTTGTTTGGTTTTTTTTTTTAAAAAAAAAAAAAAAACCAAGAAACCAGTTGTTTTGAAGGGAATGCAAACTTCAGGATGTTGGCGTTGGGTTTTTTGGTGTGTGGTTTTTGTTTTGTTTTGTTCTTTTTTAAATTATGTAATTTTCTACTCTGAAACAGTACACTTAAATCTGTGGTTTATATCCTCTCTAATTCATGCAAAAGGTGATACCTCTCACCAGGAAGTAAATGCAGTGGCAGTGGTGCCATCTTTCAGTAGTCACTGATTTAGCCCCTCCCTTCCACCCTAACAGAGGTGTGAAGCATCAGCCAGAACAGCATATCACCATATCTGTGTTAAGTGCTATACATTACATACCTCTGCCACAGTGTGGGTAAAAATTATGTCTGCATCCTGGCAAACATCATGCTTCTCTGTGATCCTCTCTGCTTTTCCCGCTGTGATGCGGATTTCTTCACCAAGATCTCCTGAACCTCCTGAGCAACATAGAGTAGGAGACCCTGCTTAGCACTCTAAAAGCACTTTTATCTCCTTCAGGTAGAGCTTTAAGTTCTCTGTGATGTCACACAGCGTGTTCAGAGCTGTATTATCCCATACAATAAACATACAGGATTTTGGTGAAAGTTGTTATTATAACCATTCTTGCAGCTTAAGAAAATATGTGCAGAATATGGGATAAAAACTGAGTGAAACTTACAGACTCCATGTGTGTGATTACTTTCAGAGCTGCTCACTCACTTTAGCAGAGAGAGAGCTCTGTGTCTTGTTAATTGGGAGGACAACTCAGGTCAAAAGGCGACTTAACAGTATCTGATAAGTAAATAATCTGTGATTCATTCTGTCCCCAGAATTGCATATACTTAGGCAAAGGAAATTTTGAAGCTGCCTCTTCTCTCATTCCATTCAACTGTGGTTGAATGAAAGATAAATGCTCTTTAATTTTTTTTTCTTTTAGAGAGTATGGGTTGTCGTACCTTTCTCTGAGAGCTAGCATTGGCCTGTGGACTGCAATCCTGTGCATCATCCTTGTTGCAACTGATGCAAGCTCCCTAGTCTGCTACATTACTCGGTTTACTGAAGAAGCTTTTGCTTCTCTTATCTGCATCATTTTCATTTATGAGGCCTTAGAGAAGCTGTTTCATCTCAGTGAGACATATCCAATCAACATGCATAATGATTTGGATCTGCTGACTAAGTACTCGTAAGTAAGATTTCTTCTGTTAACACTGGGGTTTTTTATAGGTTATGTTTTCTTTGTGAGGAACTCAAACCAATACATAGCATGAGAAGATTGCAGTAGCTGCAAAATTAGCGTGTGGAAGTTGTTCAGTTAGGCATGATGCTGTTGTATGGAAGTAGTAGTTATTGGAGGTGTGTGTACAGACAGTACACATACAGTTCCAAACTCCAAGCAATACCTTGGAGTTTGGAAAAGCTGATGCATACATGTTGGAAGTCTTGGAATAAAAAATAGGACTTGGAAGGGTCTCAGCTTTAGTCTTGGTTCACTTTTTTAATTTAATGATGTGTAACTCAGTGATCTCTTACTATAACCTTTTATGGTGATCGATAAGGTGGTTTTTTTTTTTTGAGTGTTCAGGCAACATTTTTATATCATTCATCTGTTTTATTTTTTTCCCCAAATTGAAATAGTGGCCTATCTAAAAAAGATACAGTTTGACATACCACCTTTATTTTAACCTCTCTGGCACTTAAAGTTCAAGCTCCAAGAACTGAAGTGGATTTGAAATTGTTAGGTGCTTCTCAGCAGTGATTGATTTTTGTCATCATCAATTTATTCTTAATCGGATTTTTACTATTACTCCATTTAAGCAGTTTTTCTTTATTCTGGAGTATTGACAGGTAGTATTCTACCAGGGGAATAAAAAAAATGAATTGTCTTAATCAATATAATTTCATTTAGAAATAACTCATAGATTTGTTTCTGTGATATGAAAACAAAAATGTTCTTCTAGTAAAGGGTAAGATCCTAGTCTGTCCTGAGGCCAGTTAAGCCTGGTCACCTCAGCAACTCAAATGTCATTAAAAAGCACTTTCAGAGAAGATCCCCCTCCAGAAATGTCTTTATTATTTCACTGAACCCATTTGAACCCTCTGCGTGAGCAGGGTGGGGCCCAAAAGGAACAATGCTTGAACAGTGCCACATCTTCTGTTCACTGGAAAAACAGGAGTGTCTCAACCAAATGTCTCATTTGCATTTTAAGCTGGGAAAAACAAAACACAGCAACAGAAAAAACATTTGAGCTTCGTATATGTTACCACTAGAAAAATAGTTAGCAAATGCTGACTATATAAACTATAGGTCTGCTGTAACATGCTCTCTCGTCATACTGAAAAAGAAAAAATTCTGTGATAGTTCAGTCAGTAGACAAAGGAATATTAATTTTAAGAGAAAGCAATAAACATCAAGAATAGACCATGCATGCAGTTGAGGTTATATACCCTCTCAGGGTAGGACTTCTATGAAGTTGGTATTGTACTCTAAAGAACCTCACATAGCAGAGTGTGTGTGGATTTATTTTTTTTCTTTACCACTCCAAAGTAGTTGTCTCAGAGGGAAAGGGAATATGATGATCTCATACAGTTTTGCAAAACAGATGTTGAAATACTATACAAAACCAAAAAATTATCCAGAAACCATTTAGCAGGCAGAACCGAGGTGTTAAAATCTGTAATGAAAAGCATAAACACAAATAGAAATGAGGATTCCTGGATAGTTAGCTTTGTTTGTGATTAGATGAATCCTGTGATATTGCTTGAGATTCAGAGAAGGAATCTCAATGAATGGTCTTGTTTGTATAGGAATACAGTGATATGTATCTCTATATTTTATGGAAGTGTTTTACCATCATAGTCCTTATGTTTACAAATAAGTGTCTTTGATTTTATTTAACATTCCATTCATCAATCCCAGATTGATTTTGTTGTTTACTCGCTGCCTGCCCTTGGTAACTGTCTTCATTGAATGTAGAATGTGCAGAGGATGCAAAATGCTAAGAGCAGCAGTTGTCGTCCTCTGCTCTACAGCTATTGACCTGTCTTGTCCTTCAGTGTGGGAATACCAGCACAACAGTTTTAGTCCAAACATGCTTCCTGAAGGACCAGCGTCTTCCACATGTTTGGAAGAAAGGTTTGACTGCTGTCTGGTGTTTTCAAACACATATATAGCTATCAAAACTATTTGATGTAATAGTTAGTTATGGGGTCATCACTTCATACCTTTGTTTTCAGATATTCTTTCACACTGTAGGTAGTACAAATAAATTGATTTTTAAGCTCTTGCATTAAATTTTACTTTTAGCATTTATGTTCTAACTTCTCCTTGCAGCAATATCCTGTTTATTGTTGATATCATTTCCATGGCAATTGACCCCACTAATACTAAAATGACTAGCTGTAGATTTAGTCATAGGTAGCATAGCTCTTACGGGATGTGGTGTATGGTTTTTTTCACCTTAAAACTGATCATTGGAAATGCCAGTATGCATAATGATTATCTTGTAAGATCAGATGGGCTGATTCCAAAGATCTGAGCTCTGAACACAGCAAAAGCAGTAATTCTAGCCTCTTCTGTTCTCTACCCTCTCTTCTTCTTAATCTGAGTTTTTCTTAGTTCCTTAGCACTGGCACCAGCAGGTTGGGAGAATGGAACTATGTGCTCCATTGGAGCCACTTTACATCAGCTGCCCAAACAACCAGTGTTTTCACAGCAGGCTTGGTGCAACCTGAACTCCATAGTTTGCTGTGCAGATATTGCACATACTGCAGGGCAGTGCCGTGCCTGCCACATACTGTCCAGGCACAGTGGCCATTTGCCCAGAACATGAATTACCAATTCAACACAATTACCATGCCCATGGGATCATCACAAGATAGGACATTTCAAATAATGCTCAAATGTCTGTATGTTTCTCAGTTCCAGAAAGATCAGAAACTGGAAGATGAATAGGCATAAAAACATACTTGAAATAAAAGTCTCAGTTTTGTGTATTTAAAGTTGGGGAATATTGCTTTCACAAGGAATTAGAAGCTTTTTCTGTAGCATCTGCCTCCAGTCCTTCTACTTGTAGTTTAAATGGATAACAAACTTGGTCTGAAACTGGTCCTGTCCTTAAAGGACCAGCATATTCTGTTACAGAAGCTAATTAGTATCTGCTGTTTTGCTAATTAAAACAGCTGTTTGCATTTTCCTCTTTGGGAATTTTAAAGACAAGTTTTTAATTGTTAGTGAAGCTTTGGCAGTTCTTTAATTAGTAATGGGTGAACTTCAAAAGGTTGAGCAACTCATTTCTCTTTGAATGCTTAGCCAAAGCTTATGTAAAACTTTATCTTGGCTCTGCATTTCTGTGCTATAAAACTCAGGTTTTTATACAGTAAAATTTCTGTGTTTTCTGTTTCTGCCTGTTGCCCACTCGAGCAGTTGATGATAAATAGGTCAGGACACTATATATTTAAAGCTTTCAGTATATGCTGTGGCCCAACCCCCCTCCTTTCTTCCACCATGGGCTTTCTGAGGATGCTCTGATGTCCACAGGTAGCCCGTCTACATCCCAGTACTGTTGTCCTTGCCCTGGTGAAGACATGAGTTTGACCCAGGAAAAGTCATTGGTATGCTGTTAGTGCTGTCCTTTGGAGTACTAGAAAAACAAAGAAAATAGTAATTTAAAATGGTTGGTATTTCAACCAGATTGGAACCATATCTCATGTGAGAAAGAAACCCCATTCTGTATTTTAGGTGGGTTTGAATTCTGTCATAAACAGTCTCTGCTTGCAGGAGTTTGATATAAAAGACTGTACTGCATGCATCTCCTCTTAAGAGTAGGAGTCATTACTAGTATCTGTCATAACAAACCTTAGGAGACTATAGAAGGAACATTCAGAAGAATTGGATTTTTTTTTTTTTTAAATCAAGCAGACCCAGATTTTTCAAAATCAACTGAAAGTCCTCCTAAAAGATTTCTTAAACATTTGTATTTACCATTTTAGAATTTTGGGTAGCGGATACGAGTTCAAGTTTGTTACAGAATTCTATTTCAAAAAGACAAAAATATCTTTTGTTGCATGATCTAATTAATGTAGAACTACTCCTTAATGCACTTTTTACTAATTTTCTTTATTATACTTGTTTGTGACTCTGTGTTGAAATATTTACCTTAATTGTCAGGTCATCTACTTGCAGGCAGATCCATTCAGCATTCATATGTAACTTTTTCTTAAAACACCATCTTTACGATACAGACAATAAAGATTAAGGCATTTAATTGCTGAATCAAAAGGACAAAGACAACCTGATGTTCAGTGTGCTCCTGTTCTGCAGTATGTTTTTAAAGGGCATTGTTTTGAAGGAATTTAAGTACAGTAGCTGCATTGGTTATTAAATAAAAATACGTATAATTTTTGATTGATCTGGTCTTTTCTTTCTTCCTATCTTTCTGTCTTTGTTTCACTTTGACCTTTTTGTATTTGTCATGCCATTAGCATTTGTAGGTTGGCATAGCAACTCTCTTCTTTCTGCACTCTCCTCCTCCTGCTTTTTCCTACCCTGGTAGCAAATATATCTCCAGTTAGTGAATCCTGCCTGGAGCACTGATGCACATCAGTTTTAATGTGTACATTAAATATTAGGGTATCATTTTTCCTAGGAAAGGAAAACCCTACAGCTGGGTGGATTTAAACTAAAGGTTCTCAAAAGGAGAACAGAATCAGCGTTGTGGATGGAAGGAACATGTTTTAGAACATAATCCAGTATTCTTTAAAATACAAGCATTTTAAGATAGTTATCTCAGAGTATTGAAGATAAATAATTTTTCGGTCTGAGGTTGCTTAGTTCTTGGAACTTTATATACCTTTTGTTTTCTAGTAATTCTTTTGTCAAAGTGATGAATTCATGTTGTTTTTAATAATTCTTCACCAGAAGTTACTCAATTATTAACAGATTACATTGAATAATTTTAAAGTGATTTCTTGGCATAGTAATATGCATATTGCAATCTGTCTTGGTATTGACATGCACTTAAGCATTAGGAGTAGAAAATCCCCACTCTGATGTAATTAAGGAGCCAAGATGTCAATCTCAGTATCTTTTGCAGGCTATAGAAACCATTGCTTCTAGAAGGCATTATGAAGAGTAGTTTTGTGCATACTACTGTTTGCACAAACAAGTTTTAAATTTTTCATTATTTATATAACTTAACCTAAATACATTATTATTGGATGAATATATAATACGTTGTTTTATACCCTCTATTCCTTAAGCTGCAAGGGGAATGAGAAGAGTCAGTGATGACAAGCATAGAATTTCTTGTTAGCTTCCCAGGCATGTAATTGAATTCCAATTCCTGTAATGATTTCTTTGAACTCTGATATGAATATAGATTTTCTTTTCCCCTTCTTATAGGTTTTTTTTCTACAATGAAGTAACTGTGTCATATGCTGTGTGACTTTCCCTATGAATGTCCTCCTTCTGCCCAGAACCATGCAACTGCCGTCACTGAGTTTAACTGCTGGTTCCCTTTTGCTTCTTGACAAACCTTGGAATCAAAAAATTATTTTTCTTTATTCCATTTATCCTAAGACTTCCCTGTGTCTGCCCAACCCAAATGACTGTTTTTTCTCTTTCTCCCTCTTCTGAGCCCAGGGAGTGCCCACCTTGCTTCATTCTTTCCTACTACTCATTCCCTTCTCTTTGGAAACAGATCTCCTTGTTAAGCAATTCTTCACAGCATTCAGTCTTTAGCTGATAGCTGGTCTACACAGTGCCTTCAAATTCTAGAAAGGCTTACATAAAATCCTTGGGTGGCTTTGTTACAGTACATTTATGTGTATTGATACACTACACCTCAACAGTCAAAACTTAAGCTGGCCATATAGCATTGTAGTATATTACAGTATATTATATTATTTCTGAACCAGCATTGTATTGAATCTCTCCTCCTCAGCTGTATGGGTTTTTTAACTTTGGAAGTGGAGTAAAGTGACGTCCTAGAACTATTTCCCAGTGAAAGCTTTCAGATGAATTGTCAGTATCCCACGTAATTACGCTATTTTTCTGGACATTAACTTCTATGTATGGCTATTACATACCATAGTACTGCTAAGAATCCGTGGACTGCATGCTGTACCAGGTGGCTAATAAAGACCAACTTTTATGAGTGACACTTGGTTAACAAAGCTACAGAGTGATTATAAATCTGTTTTCTAGGTTTTCCCCTTGCCAGATGAATGTTCTCTCCCTGATGTGCTACCCAAAGGAATGTGATTCCTTGAGATTTCTTCACTCTGATGGCAGTTTCCTCCACCTCAGATTTATCTCTATGTGTGTGTGAAATTGTGCTGCTGAATGCATTGTCTAGGTACTTTTATAGGCTTTTCTGTTTTCCGCCTCAGCTTCATCAACTAAACTATATAGACTTCCAACTTAAGAGAATGTAAGTGGATGCTTATTGATGTTCGTGATTGTCAGAGATGGGCTTCTTAACTTAATGACTCAATGGTCTTATTGAGGATGGCAGATCTCATGAATAAATGAAGAAAAAAAGTTGTGTCTTGCCGTGACAGCTGTATTTTGAAAGGGTTTTGTTATTCTGAGGATAGAAAATGGACAAGTTCTTTTTCCTTCAATATTAATTACTTCGTTTCCAGTCTCTTCTCCATTGATTTCATCGTTATGAATGTTGACATGAGAAGGAATATGGCAAATACAGTGCCAGGGATATACAGGAGCCATCGGTATGGGACAGCAGAGAAGTCACTGTCTGTGATGTTGTTGTTGTCCCCTTCCCATAGCAGTTGTTAGACAAAAGAACTCTGAGTGCCTGGCTGAACAGAGTGCTCTGGCTAGAGCTCAAGAAGAAGAAAAAAGCATATGGCCTATGGAAGAAGGGGCAGGCCACGCAAGAAAACTACAAGGATTTTGCGAGACTATGCAGGGAGAAGATTAGAAGGCCCAGCTAGAACTTAATCTGGCCACTGCCATAAAGGATAATAAAAAAAAGTTTCTATAAATACATTAATAGCAAAAGGAGTGTTAAGGAGAATCTCCATCCTTTGCTGGATGCAATGAGAAATATAGTGACCAAAGATGAGGAAAAGGCTGAATTGCTGAATGCCGCCTTTGCCTCAGTCTTTAATGGTCAGACCAACTCACTGGGTTCTTGGCCTCTAGAACCAGGTGGCAGAGATGGGGAGCACTATCAAGGTCCCATAATCCAAGAGGAAATGGTAAGTGAACTGCTGCACAGCTTACATGTGCCGAAGTCTATGGGGCCAGATGAGATCCACCCAAGAATTCTGAAGGGAGTTGGCAGAAGTGATCACCAAACCACTTTCCATCATTTACCATCATTTACTACAGGCCTGTCAGTCTGACCTCAGTGCCAAGGGAAACCATGGAGCAGATCATCCTGAGTGTCATCATGCGGCATGCACAGGATAGTTCAGGTGATTAGGCCCTGCCAGCATGGATTTATGAAGGACAGATCCTGTTTGACTAAC
>NW_010424066.1:0-39865 GCF_000710305.1 Buceros rhinoceros silvestris | reverse complement strand
AAGTGCCAAGAATCACAACAAGTTGCCACATACCATAAAAACCTAAATAAAACTTCAGGTGGATATATTCTTTAGTGCCACAAAGAAGAACCTTCCTGCCCTGAAGAAAGCAGAAGTGGGTACAAAAATACAAGTGCCCAGAATGATCTTGGGGAAATTAGTTTAATACTGAGCATGCTTAGCAGCTTTCTTCAAATTCTAAAATAAAGCTGCTGGCTGTGACAGGACAGCTAATCCTCATGAATTGTACATACTGAGATTGTGACATAAACAAATACTGGATCAAAAGAAGCTACCACCAAGCCCTAGCCAAAAAGCATACATCTAGACCAGCAAGGATGTTAGTAGGTCAGCCTCCATGGCAACCCTCTTGGCTACAGGGCAAGGTCTTTTGTTTTGACACAAGACATGGAGAAAGCCACAAATCTATGAATCCTGGTGGAAGGTCTGCTGTGTTAAAGAATATATGCTGTTGTACTGATGAAGTGATAGTAGGCAAACTGGGACTGCAGACACTACAGTTTCAGTCTGATTTCTAAAAAGGGTATGCAAAGTAATAGCAAAAGCGACAGCAGGTACTACATTTTAGGTTACTTTACTGACTGAATCACAACTGGAGAGTAAAGAAGCCTAAACAGACAAAGTGTAGATATGCTAAAAATCTTATTTTAGAATGATTTTGCAGTATCTACAGCAAAATATCATGGACTTACTCAGCTATTCTCTACCATTAATTTATGAAGGGTAAAGAGTTATATGTGAAATGTTTAATCTGCAGTAGATCTGAACTCTTTATCCGGACAACTGCAGTTCTCCTTTGCTGACTGATGCTAATATGAAGTAGTTCTATAGTTTTATTTGATGCTTAAAGCAAAAAAAAAACAAACCCCAAACCCTCAGTACTCTATAACCTTATTTCTAGCAAAGCTAAATCTTGCTAAAGATCATGGAACATTGAAGTCTTACAGATAACTTTGTCACAAACTGGACAAGACTTACGAAAGTTGAATTAAAGGAGCTCTATTTCTCCTAATGCGTATTCATTAATAATTCTATTTCCTAAAGCTTCTACAGATGCATTTGGGACAACTTGTGGTGGAACTGTGATTAAAACTTCATCCTTGTTACACCCCAAACCATACCTCATTCAAAATTTTTACACTAAAACATCAGACCTATGTAAGGTGCCACATCAGTAAGATTTATTTCAACTTAATGAAAACGGAAGCTGGAGATATCACTTTGATCGAGTAACTCTGAAAGTCATTTTACTCCTTATGAAAATGCAATTGGTAAAAATTTAACAGGAGGTAAAATCCTACTGCATCAAGTTTGCTTTTAAAGTAACTTGGATCTCTTTGAACACACAGTTCGAAGTAAAGAACTACATCTCGGCACATGAGTAAGCTTATCAGATCTCTATAGACACTGTGTAGTCCAGGATTCCAAACTATTCCAAAGAAAATTCAAGGTACTTGAGTTCAGAGGTTACTCTTCTTGACAAGTACAGACAAAGAAATGGCTATCCTGCAGTATGTTGCAAGGTAAGGAGATCCGCAAGCAGGCAGAACGACACAACACAGCACACGTCAGGTGTACCAGGTAGAGTGCTCATACACAGACAATTCCCCAAGCAAGACTTAGTGGCATAAGCATGGTATTGGTTAGTCATGGCTAAACCATATACAAACACAACTCAGATCTCATTCAAGCTAGCTCACGAGTAACTGCACAACTGTTTTTATCCTTCCAGGGTTAAAATTAGACAGGATCTAATCAAACCCACGGATGAAGTTTCATAGAAATTCACTTCAGAAAACTTCAGTAATTTTGAAAAAACTTAAAGCAGACATTCAGCATTGTACATTCAGAATGAAAATCAGCTTGAAAATAGGTCCCTTTTCCCAGCACATTACAGTTTTCTACAGCTGTTTTAGGCTACAGCCAAGTTACAAGTGTTTCCTACCCAGATCTTAATGTGGTTTGGTTTATGGCACAGACTAAGGCCTAAGCAAGTCCTTAATGCCCAGTTTACTTTTGAAACATGACAAAAAATTCCAAGTATAACATTTTTGCTGTATTTATATTTTTTATTTTGTGACCCAAATCATAATACATACAGTAACAAATACTTACGTCACAGAATCACTCGGTTGGAAGAGACCTTTAAGGTCATCAAGTCCAACTGTTCACCCTACACTGCCAGAGTCATTAAACAATGTATTATAGGTTAGGGCTGGGCCATCCACTACGCAAATGAGAGATGCTCTCTATTACTCACTGCTCCCTCCTGCCCTTCCCGAAAACGAGAAAGAGAAAAGGAGTAAGGGAGAGAGAGTTACAGATTGAAAGAAAACTAGAGCTGCTTTAATAAGAATAATAACAATAAAATGAAAAATAAACAAATATGTACAATACCAACACCAAATACAACCCCCCTGATGGTAACCACGTCATCGTCACCACTGATGCTGCAGGGCAGTCACTGGGGAAGGCCCAGGCTGGACTCAGCAGCAGACGAGAACCCGATTCAGGGCCCAGATTACTGACCTGGATTCAGGAATGCACAGGGATTGGGATCAAAGGCAGAACAGACAGAGTCCTCTTCGGACACCAGCCATTGAAAAAGCAACCAGAGAGAGTGAGACCCTCAAGATCCCTCAGCTTTATACCATGTGACATCTATGGGGTGGAATACCTTGTTGGTCACTGTAGGGTCACCTGTCCTGTTCACTCCTCTCTGCAGGTGCAGCCTCTTACTGACTGCACCCCCACCGTGGTACGCAGGGTTTAGCAGTGACCTTGGTCTGCACAGGAGAAAGTATAAGCAAGAGCCTTTCTGCACACCAGTCCCTGGCAATGACTGTAAATATCAAGTGTTATCACTTCTGGAAGCAGACACTGTCTGCAAAAATATGCCGTTAACTTCAGACAGTGCAGTCACTTGGCCAGTCACTTGGAAGGGACTGAGCTGGAAAGTGAAATCACTGAACAGAATTAGTTCTGCTCTAACTCAAACCAGGACACCAGATCTTTCAGCACCACATCTACACGTCTTTAAAAGACTTCCAGGATGGGGACGCCACCACCTCACTGGGTATCCTGTTCCAATGCTTTACAACCCTCTCTGCAAAGAAATTTTTCTGAATATCCAACCTAAATCTCCCTGCTGTAGCTTGAGGTCATCTCCTCTCATCCTATCAGTTGTTACTTGGGAGAAAAGACTGAGACTCACCTCACTACAACCTCCTTTCAGATAGTTGTAGAGAGTGGTGAGGTCACCTCTGAGTCTCCTTTTCTTCGGACTAAACAACTCTAGTTCCCTTAGCTTTGTTGCCCTTCTCTGGATACGCTCCAGTGTCCTTCTTGTAGTGAGTTCCATGGGCTTATGGCACCCCTCCTTTGCTGGAGATGTTCAAGACTGAGCTGCAGAGACACTTGCCCCTTCTGCTTTTTCTTTCACAGAGTCCCCTTTCATTGCACATGTCAGACTTTCAGCAAAATGGTAGGGAATACTCTACCACATATACAACCTTTACCTGCTAGAATAGAGCATAGGTTGATCACGTTGATCATGCTCATCTACATTCAATGAAGAAGAAGAAAAAGCGGTTGCCAAGGAAGCCGCTTCAAATGGAGATGGAGTGCTTGGCACTAGATCTGGCCGGTGGTGTGAACCTAGTGCTACATAAAAAAAATAAAGAACAATATTAACAAACCTCATTTCAAATCGAATTCAAGAATCCTTATGCAAATGTATGGAGTCAGATAGTGCTCAACAGTTTCTTGAAGCTTCTTAATACATTTATATTGATGAGATTGTAAAATTCATCTGCCCATACCCATACTCTTTTTGTGATACATGGCAAATTTCAGCTGCTAGCCAGTACATTCACCAGAACACAGAGCAACCACAAGGTCAAATATTAAACATGTTATGAATATCTGATGAATACTAAGTTCCAGGACCATTCTCATACTGCCAGGACCCAGTTTTAGATAGGATTAGGTGGCTGGTTCTACTCTGAGCCAGGCTGCAGATACACTCTGAAAGGGACGAAGTCTGTATCTCTTCAAAAAGACTTTGGGATCAATGAACTGAGCTTGTAACCACTTTGTGTGACAGAATCGTTTAAAAATCAGTGAAAAGAATAGCACTGGCACTAGCCTTAATCCGCTGCCTGGGCTGGTTGAATTTTTTTTTAGGATCCACTGAAATACAAAGTATTAACATCATACTATAACCTTGATTCCGACTTGCTTTTGCCCCTGAAGGTCCATTCTGCCAAGTATGACCAACAACTCGCTCCATGAGAATAACCTGACTCTCAAGTTTTGAAAGACCAGCCAGACTGGAAGCTTTCTAGTTATAGGACTTCTACAGATTATACAAAATTCCTTTTAAAACATTGCCTATGCTGTTGATTTGAAAAACAGTACCTTCTTCATCAAGGCTGGCATAGCTTTGTCCTTCAGCAAGAATGCCACGCTTTTCATCCTTCCACTCCTGGCTAACTGCACAAACTATTTCTTGTGATGTTGCCTTTAGGGCTGTGATGGAATTGCACCGTTTCTTTGAAGGTGAAGTCTTTAAAGCTGCATTAACAATGAACATAGGTATTGAAAAATGTCATCCCGTATCGTATCATTAACACTATATAGAAAAGTAAGTCATCTATAAAGCTAGAGTTTCCCAGCACAAATGAAGAACACATAAGATTCAAAACCACTTTTCAAATATTATATTAAAACTAGAGCCAAAGGCATTGTTATTTCACCTATAAGTGAAGTACTTCTGTCTTTTTCTGGGGTTTCTTACTGTTCGTAGGACAAAAGAAATCAAGTCAGTTAACCAACTTTGACATCACTAAGGTACAAATCTCCTACAGAGTATCAACCCATATAATCAGAGACAGAATAACAGAGAAAAAAATACACAAGACAGCAAAACTGAAAAGACATTTGGAATATTCTGAGAGGTCACGATAATTTCCTTGAGCTGTGAACTACTCCCACATAATGATGCATGTGCTACTGCAGAATTTCCACTTCAGTGATGTGTCAAACATATTCTTTGGGTAAAATAAACACTTCAAAATGTTGATGATTTGTACACTGAGAGTCCTCCTATTCACAATGCCATTTTGAGTGAAACTCTAGGATCTGACCATTGCCACTACCATGACCCCCATTTGTAGTTCTTCTCCAGAAGGATGTCAGCCAGCTCATTTTTCAGTTGCCAGCTGCTGACCTCCATGCACTGGCTGCAAGGCTACTTCAGTGGCACTGCAACAGTTAATATGGTACTCTGCTACAAGATTCGAAGTATGAGCACCACTTGGCTTAAAGACTGAAGAAGAGAATCAGATGCACAGCTCCAGGATGCTGGGATACTACAATAGTAGATAGCTGCTGAGCTAGCTTCTGCCTAAGGCTGAATCTTTTTATTTCCTCCATGCACTGGCTGCAAGGCTACTTCAGTGGCACTGCAACAGTTAATATGGTACTCTGCTACAAGATTCGAAGTATGAGCACCACTTGGCTTAAAGACTGAAGAAGAGAATCAGATGCACAGCTCCAGGATGCTGGGATACTACAATAGTAGATAGCTGCTGAGCTAGCTTCTGCCTAAGGCTGAATCTTTTTATTTCATTTCTGTTGTTCTATCAGATGCACAGCTCCAGGATGCTGGGATACTACAATAGTAGATAGCTGCTGAGCTAGCTTCTGCCTAAGGCTGAATCTTTTTATTTCGTTTCTGTTGTTCTTTATGGAGGCTTGTGCTGTGCACCTGGGAAACAAAAGCACACATTCACAAAGGGCTTAAGAGCTTAAACTGAAATGTCTAATTGGAAGTTTAGAAACAATGTTCCCAAAGGCAGGAACACTCGCATTTCTTTACTTTATGGAAGAATGATAATGTATTTTAACCATTAATCTGTATAGAAGTAGATTAATAGCCTTATATGCAGAGCAGATCAATAAGAGTGGGATATTAAGACAGATTAATAGCCTGGAAAAATGAGACGGACAAATTACGATTAGAAAGAAAATTACACAGGTTGTACATTGTAGCTTTCAAATACAGAACAGGTTGTGTCTTGTGCTGACATAAAACTAGCAGTCAAGAAAGAACTGAAAAAAGCCTCAAATGTTTAGGAAACACATACGGCTGCATGAGACATTTATTTTGACCAACAGTCAGAAGTATCAACCTGCCTGCTCCCTATTCTCTGTTAGTGCAGAGCTGTTCCTTTGAGTACTGCCTCAGACAACAGAGCTTCCACCAGTACTCTGGCTAAATTACTCCAGGGTTTTAAGAGATCTGAGGAAGAGCTGAAAGGAGGCTCCTTCCTCCTTCCAGCTCTTCCTCAGATTTCTTAATATACAAGACAGACATAAAACTAGCAGTCAAGAAAGAACTGAAAAAAGCCTCAAATGTTTAGGAAACACATACGGCTGCATGAGACATTTATTTTGACCAACAGTCAGAAGTATCAACCTGCCTGCTCCCTATTCTCTGTTAGTGCAGAGCTGTTCCTTTGAGTACTGCCTCAGACAACAGAGCTTCCACCAGTACTCTGGCTAAATTACTCCAGGGTTTTAAGAGATCTGAGGAAGAGCTGAAAGAGCCTCCTTCCAGCTCTTCCTCAGATCTCTTAATATACAAGACAGCAAAACTGAAAAGACATTTGGAATATTCTGAGAGGTCACGATAATTTCCTTGAGCTGTGAACTACTCCCATATAATGATGCATGTGCTACTGCAGAATTTCCACTTCAGTGATGTGTCAAACATCTTCTTTGGGTAAAATAAACACTTCAAAATGTTGATGATTTGTACACTGAGAGTCCTCAAAGGAGGCTCCTTCCTCTTTTCAGCTGAATTTTGCTTCCTATTTTGTCACATTATGTCAGATTCTTTTATTGTTATGTTACTCACTTCTTTCTGAAGTATTTAACACCTTAAGTTGTTAAATTGTGCTAGTATTTGTAGTCATTCTTGTTTCATTTAAATCTCATTTAGTTCTATCCTGCATTCATATTTTGTTCTATTTCCACACAAACTTGTTTCTCCTTCCAAATAACTAATGACAATGTTAAGAGACCTGCATAACAATAGCCAAAGAAGTATCTACAGAAAACCCTCTATCAGTTTGATTCAACGCCATATGCTCAGCACTCCCGAGCCAAGTCTCCACTCCACATTCTGACATTCAGCTCCAAACCAAATACAGTTCCATGAGGGGAATTATCAAACTGCTAACTTGGATCCATTTTAGAGTATAAGTTCTTCTATAAACTACATAGTTCTAGCCAGTCAATTTATACTCATTTGTCAAGGACCCTGCTTTATAATAAGAAAGTCTTAAAAGTCACAAAACAGTTTCCTAGGGGCTAAGCAGAAACATCCCTTCTCTCGCTGAAAAAACAAAAGTGCAATTTCAGCACCTCCAGAGATTTAAAAAAATAATTTGGCAGTAAAGCAGTAAGTTATTATGGATACACACTCTTTAAAGCAGCTGATATGTACATCTTATAATTGTTGTAATTGTTGAAGAAACCCTCATTGCTCAGATAACCAGAACAGTGTTTCCCCAAAGAGTAGTCTGGGCCACAGTGAACCCAAGCACTGATCTTTGCCTTGCTGGTTTATTTATCAGGTCTTCCCTTCAGCCTTCCTCCCTGCACACACACTAAACACATCTCAGTGGTCGTCACCACTGCAGCTCCTCTGCACTTGTGATTCTTTAGACTGAATTTCCTTTCAGTAGCATGATCAACTCATAGGGGAATTATCCATCAATTCATTAATATTTATGAGACTCTCCAAAAGTCTTATTTTCCTGAATAGCTGTCACAACATATCACACATACAGGGAATCACTAATTAGGGTTAATAGAAATTCTATATTTTTTTTTTTCTAAAGACTCCTTCATTCTACTTAAAATCTTTTTTTTTCCTTTTAGTTCAGCTACTTTCAGCTTTCTCCTTTCAATCTGCCCTATTCTTTTTCTTCCTATTTAGTAATTTAATAAAGTACTTACCACCTACACTTCTGATTTGTTGTTGCTGTTTGTTATCAGTTTTTCCTCCTCTTACTCTTTTAGACCCGATATAGTATAATCTAGTCTGCCATGACTCTAACATGGTTTTCATGGACAGGGTCAGAATTTCACAAGCTCACACCAAATAATTTGATTCCTTCCAAAAACAGGTGATACCGGTCTTGAGAAAAGTGATACTATCTTTAAGACAAAATGCAGAGTAACAAAGGCTACTGCCATCTAAAAAATATGAACTTCCAGAGGTAGAAGTTTTAGTGAAAATAAAACCTGATATGAACTGTAATTCATATAGGGAATTCCTTTCAAACATGCTGGGGGTAGCATGTAAACTTTACTTTTGCACATTAAATAAATTAAAATCAAAGGAGCTATCCCTACAAATAACAGATACGGGACTGGACACATCATTAGATTGTTAAATTTATCTTTGTATCAATGCTAATAAGGGAACCTATTTTACCTCCAGATGCACCTGATGCAAAAAAAAACCAACATAGCAAATAATTCTCTGTAGTTTTACTATTAGAGGACAATCCCATTAGCTCCAGTGAAGAAATTCAACTTCCAGCAATGTAAGTGCTACATGATGTTGAAGAAAGGATTCTTTTATTGCCAAGACAGGAGTGTTATAAAGTAATGATTATAAAAGTATCTAGAAGAGTAAAAGCCATGACTTACCGTGAACTTTCTTGAAAACTCTTGTACTCATAAACTTTAAAAATCTGTCTGCATAAAAACTTGGTCGGTGAACTGAAACAGTATCCTACAAGATTAAAAAAGGTCTCAGTCACATTTTCCATAACTAAATCACAAGTCAATTTTCAAGAAAGCTGAACACCTTAGGTAAACTATATCATACATTTCAGGTGTAATCTAAAGAAGTGAATCCTTGTAAGTAAATTCTTTTTAAAGATTAATTCTTAAAGAACTTTTAAGTATTTCATTTACAGAATTATGAGTTATGTATTACACAGCCATATTCTGCAAAATCTTCCTAGCATTTGAAATGCTTTTTTCACATTGATTCTGTAACTGGAAAGTGTACATAATGTCCTGCTAAGTCGCTATTGTCTTATGTAACTTGTAAGGACAAGCTGATCATTTTAGTTGCTTTTTGAAGGATCAACATATAAAATCAGAGCATGTATTGAGAAATGAACCTAAAAAGATTTCAGCCACAGCCCAAACCACCTGGTGATGGTAGACTACAAATATACTCTTTCCTGACCAACATAAGTCAAAATTCCTTTAGCTAAAATACTAGCAGTTAAAAAAAAAATCTACCTACCCCATCATATACAAGAGCTTTCCAAGAATGTTCCAGCTTCTTCATTAACCTAAGCATATAAAAACAAAATCAGAACTGCTTTATAAAATTTCCACATTTTTATTCAATAAAAACTTGAAATTCAACTTACCTATAAGACTGGAGAATATCAATGATACCCATAAATAGAAGCAGTTTTTCTCCTTTATTACTTTTAGCTGGAATACCTCCCATTCTGTGAGAAACAACAAAAACATAGATTATCTTTTAAGACATCTCTGATCATCAATTAGCAGGTGAACTGTATCCATGTGCAAACTCAAAGAAATAAGCACAAAGTTCCAGCTAGATGACACAGTGCAAAGTCAGCCAAATGTGTGTAACTTAGCATACAACTGATTTTAAACAGCAAACCTAAAGTACCTGCCCTCCAGTGGTAAATAGCCATCATAAACAAAGAGCATTTTAGGATAACTTTTAGATAGAATTTGAAATATCTAGGTGATTTGAAAATTGGAAAAAAGTATACATGGGTTTATTACTAAAGAAAATAAATAATTTTGTCTAGCTAAAGGAGAATTTTTTCACTTTACTGATCAATGTAATAAAACTGCACATTACTCCAAGTCTGAAAAGGTTGTTTGGTATATTTTTCACTAAAACTTAAGGATGTGCTCTTCCAAAATTTCTTTACACACAGATTAGTGACAAAAGTAACAGTATCAAGCTGAGAAACCTGACAGCCAGGATTGCCACTCATTTAACCAGCCATGACCTTAAAGAACAAGGTGCTCATCCTAAAACCCTCTCTTCCTACTCCACCACCTGGAAAAAAAGATCCATTGTTTTCAGAAGCAGAAACTGAAATCCAATTTTCAGTTTGTCAGCTTCTGTTGACACGAATGGACTCACTACAAAACTGGAAGAAAAAGAGATTGAAAATGCAACACATGCAATGCCTCCAAATTTTTAACAGTTTGAGAAATAAAAAAAAATACACAGCAGAAACAGTTACCAAAGACACAGTTGGAAATATATTCCCAGTTCTGCTTCTTAAGTGCAGTAGTCCCTTCCCCTGACAAAACAGTTTTTAAAGTTTTAAAAGTTTTTTTTATTACTCTAGGTACAACAGAAACCACGTAGGAACAAGTGGAGTTTAAATGACTGTAAGACCCCATTACAGTAAACTCCAGCTCAATTAACTGGTCAGACCTCCAGAAGCGTTAAGTGGTTTATAAAACCACATTCTGTCGGCTTTTCCTGGAAGCTGACTGCAAATTCAATCCAGTATAAGTAGCAGTTATTGCTGCTGGGTATCTGTTCTCATCCCCAGGCTTGTATGGTCTTACAATGAACCAGAGCAGAACACTGACCTAGAGGTCTTTTTTGTAAGAAATAGGCTTATTTTCATCCATCTCAGTGAGGTTTGCTGCACTATCAGTTATGTCAATACTAGAGAAGAGATAGTGCAAGCGGCCAAGGAAGGACTAAGCCACTGCAGTAGGCTTTCAGCCATGGAACTACACTGCTCAGGATCTGGGCAGACTACCTTAGCTCAAGTGATGTGGGAGCCCAGGATGGGTTTCATATGTAATAACCACTGGGGCTTTCTTTGATGGCCTATATAATCAGCTTTGGATTCATTAAAAAAACAAACCCAAAAGCCTAGAATGCTGGTGCAACACTTCTGCCACTGTACAAGCGCATCCACCATCTTCCGTGTGAACGTGAGTAATGCTGTAAAAACTGAGTGATATTCTTCTATGTTTAATTTATATTCTAGAGCTCTGAACATCTGGAAACTCTCTACAAATGCTAAATATAATTCTGCCATTTGTTTGCTGTAGGTTTAAGCATGTTTTACATCATTACTTGTATTTACCCGATATCTCACTTGAGAACCAGGAGAACAAATCCTTAATTTGAAATTAAATCCTCATTATAACAAAGGAGTAGTTATATAGAATACGAATCATGAATGAGCTCACTAACACTGAACGTATTTAAACTGAAACAGAGTAACTATTGTCTATATACTTACATTTCTACTGCAGTTTTTGTTAGATGGAAAAATAAGAGAGAAGTCTCAGGAGATACCACACATGGATATGACTGCAATTCGGTGGTTGATGATACAGTTCTATGTACTGAGTATACTAATTTGAGATGAAAATAACTACTGTAGGAATAGCCATTTCAATGTTAATATTTTTTGCTTATGGCTTATCAGGCTGCTTCCAGTTAAAATTAGATTATACCTGGGACTCTTGTAATAGCTGTCTTGTAACAGCTCTTTTATAAATGAAAGCACTTTTGCGTACGTGACTCTGAACTAACCAAATTTGCTATAAAGTATTTAAAGATGACCAATATACTAACCAACATTTTACTTTCTTGCTCTGCAGCAAATCTTGATGGTCCAGCTTTTAAAAAAATTTAAAAAAGCAACACAGTGTACTCTTGAATGTTTCGCCACTTAATACCAAGCAGCACAGAATAAACAGAACATGCAAGTTTTTGTAGTAACCTTAAGAAGAGGTTATGCCACTTACGTGTTTGTTGTCTCTGTGGTGATGGAGTCCCCTGACTTCCCAGGGCCCTGGATAGACTCCATGGCTGTGGAATAGAGAACTTTCTGCCCTCCTGGACGCTTTGCGTCTGATGTGCTCTGGGAAGTCTCTTCCTCTTTTTCCCTCATGTTACTGTTCAGTATGTGGATTCCCAGTAGCAGACTGTAATCCATGATCTTAAAACTTTCTAGAACCTAAAAACAAAGAAGAAATGTCTGTACTGCAATAGAAAACAGCCTGCGATACCAATTACACAGCAGCATTTTGAAAACCTAAGTAAAAATAGGCCTTCAAAACACAAGCTTCTCTTATTAGGAAAAATGCGTGAAATTATAATTAAACAAAAATATTTTGCTACCTCACATAAGTCAAGAATGCTAGTTACCTAATTAGCTCAATGCTCTTGTTGCAAGTGGGAAAAAAATGCATAGCTGAACCGTAACTTTTGTAGTGAAGAAATATAAGTACAATCAGTACCTTTTTTATTTATAGCAAATGATCAGTTAATAGTTCCACCATAGACTTATGAACTACAGGCAGTTTTAACATCTAATGCACGTTCCAGCCTTTACTGCACATTTTTGCCTAGACTGCTCCACCTTCTTTCCCTTCCTGTTTATAACTGAGATTAGAGAACTTTCAAATGTCAATACACCACATTTGCTACCATCCTCTCATTAACAGCTGACAGGATCTGGGTACAAAAAAATCATGCATTTCCCTTTATTAGGCTAAGCAGGGCCTATTTAAATTGCAAAGGCAGTTTTATTTCTGAAGCATGACTTAACCGACCAGCCATCTTTCTTCTAGATCTAACAACCATTTTTGTCTCTGTCAGTAGGCAAGTTCCATTTATTCTTTCATGCACGTGTACCACCATGAGTTTCTAGTCAGTTACATCACTATAAATTCTGGCACACTGCCATTAAAAGGAAATATGGTTCAAGTCAATATGCAAACACGAAACAAAACAAGCTGTGATCACATCTAGTCATACAACCAAACCTTTAGCAGACGGCAAGTGTGTTAAATATCTTATATAACAGCAGTGCTGAGTAGAGAAGAGAAAAATCGATACCAACCAGGAAGAATATGCTGTGCCACTCACCCTCCTTTACCTCATGCAGCTCTGCAATGATTCATGAACACATTTTGGCAAACAATGCCCTAAGATAATGATGTAATTTTTGCTACAGAATCTGGAGGCAATATTACATGGTTTTATATGAACAAGAACAAAATGTGATTTTGTAGAGAAGACAAAAAGCAGTAATTCCAGGTATGTCATTTTGATTAAGACTATCGAAGTATAAACATTTTTACAAATATTTACAAAAAACTGAGATAGCTTGTGAACTCTAAGACGCATTTTTGCGAATCCAAAATGAAACTTTTTTGGCAATAACCAGGAAACGTCTAGTGATCTGCAAACTTTAAGAGAAGGAAAGGAGAGTCTACTACTTAACACATCCCCAGAGGTAACTCTAACTCCAAAGTCTGAGTACATAGGCAAAGAGGCAGGAAAGCTCTCTTCCGTTCCATCTGTTTTTCTTATGTATTCATTATATTAAGTAGAAGCCAAAGGTACAAGACAGCTGAATTCTTTCAATCTCTGACATTCATCTTTCATGAGGAATATGGTGTGTTAAATTTAGCACCATTGAAAACATTAAGTGAAGAATCAAAGCATAACATGCTGTAATCTAAGAGTAGAAAGGCATAGCCTCATTCTGATTTCCAAGCACAAAGGAGCTATTCAGAGAACACAGCAGGTTTGATCTTGCTCAGAGGAATCCTGCACAGGTGTGGGTTAGTTCAAATGGAACAAGAGAAAGGCTGCTAATGTATCGCCCTCAGCATTTCATAGCATCCTCTGATGTCAGAACTCACACAGGGTTTCAGTATCCCCCCAAAAAAGCATATTCTAAATTACTAGACAAGATACTGAAATTTTATTGCACATTGTGTGGCAAAGTTGGTGGCTAATAGCTTCCTGTTTTATCATTACGAATCACAAAAATAGCATGGCTAACAGGTACAAGGGCACAGACACTTGGTGACAAATAAGTTTTCTTTACTGCTTGCATATTGTTATCTTTTACTCAGACTTTCTCAAATAGAAATTACCAGACAATCTATTCATTAAAAATACATAATCAGTGGATGTTTGCCACCAAATACTGAAAGTAAATTCTTAGTAGGCTGAACAAAAATAAAATACAATTCAACCTCTAAGAATATTTACCTTAGTGTTACAGTCAGTAACACTGTTTATACAAAGCCATATTACAGCAGCTTGTCAAGCTTGGAAAAAGCATCACCACTTTTGCTGACAGCTCTGCCCTCAACCTATTCTTTACTCCCTTTTGAATTAGATTATTTTAGGCACCTTATGATCGAACTGTACTAATTACATACCCAAAGTCTAGGACTCGATGTAGCCTCATGGAATATATAATGCGCTGCTGCTTCTTCCACAGGGACCTCTTATGTGATAAAGTTAATCTTTCTCACTGCATCAATTCACCACTCTCACTCAAACCCATAGTACTTCTACTATATAATGGACTAAAAATCTCTCTGAACATTCAAGACTTTGGTTTAGGATTAATGAAAAACATCTCAAAAACAAGTAGCTATTTTGTTACTCCTGTTCATTATGAAAATGAAACACCTGCACATCCAAAGGATTAACTGCAGTACATATTCTTGTAAACAGCACATAGCATAGGGACTCTAACCCTTGTCCCCAGGATGCCCTACTCAGGGACCTACGCAGAAGCAGCACTGTCCAGTCTACACCATATCTTCAGGATACCGTAATACGATTTGCCCCTCTGTCTGCCTTCTGGTTTGATACACAGTTCTGATTACCGCACCTCAGAAATTTGATAATCAAACCAGCCACTCCTTAAGCAAACACCCATCCTTTGACCAGATCTAAGCATGTTCTACTTCCATTCATTTCTATGGAAAATTCTGATAAGAATTAACTAACCAGAATAGCAAGAATCTCAAACATCAGCATTCAACAAAAATTTCCTTTACCTCAAACTCTTCAGTCTGTATTAAGACAAATTTTACTTCAGTCAGTGGGATTTCCATCTGAATACATCTGAAGGCTTCTCATCTACATAACATCATTTATATTAAAAATATCAATAATTTTTAAATATGTAACATTTTGTGCACACAGTTGTACAAATTAATCTGGTTTGCCAAGGAAAAGTTAGGGAATGCAGCAGAGTAAGCCGCTTCTTTTCATAAGATTCTTCTGAAAACAAAAAAAGGCACAAGCCTTTTCCAGAGGTGAGGGTTGCTTACAAATAGTTTTGATGATTTTACATGGAACTGCTTTTGAGAAGCAGCAGCAAGTTTTTGCTACAAAGATACCAAAACAAGACCCTGACCCAATGAAAAAAACAGACAATTCACAGTATTAAAGGGCTATATTCATAGCAAAAGGAGAAAGCCCTGTAAAACACCTGATGTCATCCATGTGAGAGAAATTAAATCTTTACTCATGCAGCCACTCTGAAATGCATCTGGCTAGCAAAATGGCATTGGGAGATTTCAGCAAGCGTATCCTTATTCGTTAGTACACAGCATGATTAAGTGTTGTATTTGATAAGTAAACGTTCAGTTCATTAACTCAACATTAAATTGTTCATTTTGTTTGTATTTATATATGTGTTATTTCACTAGCTACACAGAGTCTATCGACACGATGTTGTCACTTGGTCACCAAATACCGTTAGCTGCTCTGACAACTTCCAGATGGCAAGCGTCATTCATCCCCTTCTAGCCTTAAGCACTATTTTGCTTTCATACTCCTAAAAAACACGGTGAGATGGCATCACAAAATACAGTCTTTCGGAACGCAGGAAAATTACTCCCTGAACGCGATTTTCTTTTGTCTGATTTAATCAGATGTTAAAGCATTCTGTGAATCATCTCAAACATGGTTACACTCAACTATCTCAGCCACTGACTAATAGAGCAAAGCAACTATTTCTGCATGGAATTTTGTTTTCATTTTAGATAAAGCCAGCCCAAGCTGTGTACTGTCTGACAAAGAAATCTGCATTCATGTTGCTAACCATGCAAAACAACTCAAGTCAGCAGGTCACCTTCATAAAAGAATCAGGGGAAATGCTGCTCAAAAACTATAATTTCACAAGCTTACAAAATACAAAAACTAGAAGGATAACCACGTAAGCAAGCACTACATCTCCTACAAGCATTATGGAAAAGTGACATATGAACCAGAATACCAGAAAGACTGATTTACGCCATGTCAATAATTACTCTCCAACATAAGGAGATATATAAAATCCCCAAAACTAAAGGACCATCTCACAAAATAAGCATTTTAGAAACAAGTGTGCAAATGTCAAATGACTAGTGATGGGTCGGGTTTACAATCAATCTATTCCGAGAAAATAAATCATGACCCGCTTCTCACCAAGTATGTGGAGTCACTTCCCATTCCAACAGAATTCTTTAAACATATTGTTAACTAGCACTCTTAAAAATGACAATCTCGTTTCTGATTTTCCAAGTTGAAATAAAGAGAAATTTGGAATTTCAGTTGATACTACAGAAGAGATAATATGTAAACATACAAGAGATCTGCAGTATCATTCTGTGTTCATTTTCCCTAAAACTATCAGTACTGATGAAGAGATCTTTCATCCAAGATAAGCACATTTTTCAGCTCCATGCCATGCCATCTCTTCTCCATCTCCATGCCATCTATTATCTCCTGCCCTATACTGCAGTTCAATACTTCAAGCTGTGCCAACACTACTGTTTGGCAGGACATGCTGTAGAATTTTGTGCTGAAGAATAGTCTGTGTAGACCCTTTGAGGGAGAAAAAGGGTACAAAAGCCAACATCACCCGTACACACTGCTAAGGGTTTTGAAAAACCCAGTGACAAATCTGATCATATGATAACTTTGTCACAGTCGCCTCAGCACAAAACAGATATGCATTCATGTCATAAAGCTTAAGACTTTTGCAGCAACTGGCAAAAACAGCAGCAGATGAAACTTATGAGATATGACCTTCTTTCTCAGCTTTGAATTTCTTTGTCTTTAGAGGCTTCTTTGTTAGTCAGTCACTTTAAAAATGAAATTCCCTTAGAAAAGTCCATAGTGTTCTTTGCTAATACAATAAAAAAATGCAGACTCTAAAAAGCTATTCAATTCTTGCTAGTAAAAACATCTTGAAAGAGTTTATTCTTAAAAACCATATGGCCACAATTGCTTCCATAACAGTTATTTTGCCATACAGGTATCAATATATTAATTTTTCTAATGTTAACTTACAAATGAAAAATGGATAACCACATACTTTTGTTTAGAATGTTCCTCAACACTTGCATGAAATTTTTATGTGAACTGTAGAGAACACCCCTAAGAAACCATGCCTTTTGCTTTTCCAGTAACATGATAACTTCCAACCACTGCTACTGAAAGTCTGAAAAAGGAAAGAAACCAGAATAGTATTCTATCAAACTAAATAAAAAATAATTCTGGTAATACACAACTTCAGAATAAACAGACTTAATTTCCATTTAAAATTATCTGAATTAATAAAAATTACTCTATAAAAGCTGAATCATGATGTTTGGTTTCTAATTCTACTTAGAAGTCTTAGCATCAATGCATTTTGTCCTTCACATCTTGAAAAATTAAGCAATGAGAAAAAAAAAGCATGACTTGAACTCCTACTCTGAGCAGCAGACAAAAAGTGGTGTTCATAGAATTTAATCCCCCAGATAGTGGGGAAGATATTAGCTAAACAACCCTCACAATACTCCCACGAGGCATCTAATCATTATCCTAATTTTCTAATGCAAGGAAAGGTTTTGGTTTCCTCATCTGCAGCAAGATATGCCTTCAAAGAAGTTAAGAAGGAAACAGCAAGATTATTTGAATCTCACTTCTTTTCACTTACTTATGGAAAGGAGAATAAAGTTATTCTTCCACCTTCACGAACTCAGAAGATATACCCAACAAGAAATCATAAAACATGCATAATTTGCCTACTTGTAGGTCTCTAGCACTTCAACTGATAGATCAAAAAATACTCTCCCTGTAGAGACGGAAAATCTAGTTACTTACTGGAAGACAAAATTGCCCGGTTTTACAGCGAGTTGCCTTGCCAGTTTGTTCTTAGTATATCATGTCTTTGCAGTTTCAGGACAAATAAACGAGGAGGGAGAAACACTGGAAACTGAACATTGTCTAACAGAAAGGTTATCTGAGTACATACAGGTAAGCATCTTGCTAAGAAGACATTAACAGCAAAGTAAAGAGCAAGAGGAACAATATTTGGAATTTTTTTTTTCACATTTGCCCAGTTAGAGCTAACTGCATTTACATGCGCTCCTTCTTTTAGCCTTCTTGTATTTTCTTTTCTCTTGGATTTAACAACAGATGGAAACGGAAAAACACAACCAGGCTATTTTTAATAGAACACCCCAAGTTCCCGCATATCACTAGCTGACATTCAAGAACATTCTGTATCTGTATGAGTGTGTGCAGCAAGGATTTACAAATACAGAATCCTAAGATTATCTAATCTCCTGGAACTCACATTTCTTGCTCAAAGTTATATTAATATGCTTTGTTAGGTAACTAGACAAGAAACGGTTTGTTTAATAGTATCTCTCTGTAACTATGACATGGTCAGTTTCAAAAGGGACTTTTTTTTTTTTTACTAGAATTGTCAGTTCTTCTGTACCTTAAGGAATTACACGGAGGATAATAAGAGTGTTTCCATAATCAAGTCACTGGACCATATTCTGATAAGATGAGCTGGTGTACTTTTACTACAGTAATTTTAGGACCTCTATAAAACTCCACCTTCATTTTTAACATGGGATGATCAAAAGACAAACTTTGTTACTTTTATGTTTGGACTGTGAATTCCTTGTACAAGAGAATGGTATCTTCCCCCTGCTTTCTGCTCAGAACAGAGGTAATTTGTATTTATCAAACTGCTTAATAGCTCCAGAAAAGAGCAAATAAGTAATAATGAATGTGTAGCTTTACTTGGATTTTCAATTATGAAAAATAGAATACTACTATTAACTCACTTTTAGCCTTTCACATACAGAGTTATGCTAATGTTACTTCTACCTAATATATCATTCAGTGCCATAGCTTACCCCTTGCCCCACCTAAGTAATCCTTCCCCAGAGAAAAAAACTTTGAAGGATTAGGCGTTTATAACAAAACACAATAGCAGCTAAGTTTGGTGTGGAGCTTAATTTTATGCACTTTTGAGGAAAAAAAAAATCCCCAAATGCACTTTAAACTGTCTTTAATGTCCTTACCTAGTACTTGCTTATGTTGCCATAAAGCTTTTAATTCTTGTTCTCGTTAATAATCAGAACAGTTTCTGTTAATATTTATGAGACTAGGTTTATTTGGAAATTGGAGAATCTGCTCTATTCTTTAATAATTCATACTTTTATATAAGGATCACAGTAGCTAACAGCATGATTACTAAACATAAATCACAGCTATTGAAGCTACCTTTCAATACTCTATGTTTACTATTCCACAAAATACAGGCACATTGGTTTTACAAATTAAGCAGTCTGAAGTGAATAAGGCTTCAAAGCAAAGATTTTTAGGAAAGCGATGAAGGCAAATGAACTTACTCATTTTTAGTGACGTTTGGCTGTAGTGTGAATGGGGCGGGTGATACAGTGATACTAGACACAGATCACAGTAGGTGCCCATCACCTTCTTTGTCATCACCAGCAAGTTCTGCCAGACCTCTGCGCTTAGAGACGGAGTTTAAGTGGCTATCAGCTGTGAACGTTTATTAAAGAAGCAGGAAAAAAACCCCTTGCTTACTGATTCTGCTTGTAGAATATGAACAACGAAAATATAATCCAAACTTAAGCAACACAGAAGGTAATTTCTTAGCCCTACAATATTGGTAAGGTCAAACATTTCCTTCCTTTAATGATTTTTTTAATTCCAGTGCCTACACTAACTTTCTCACTTTGGAGTAAAAGGAAAAAGAGATTACAGGTTTTGAAGCCCCAAGTCAGTTATCACTTGCACTAAGTAGCCATTTAAGTAGCACGTGGGCAGAAGAAAGCAGTGGCAAAACTTATGTCCTTGTCCTGAAACGGATTGAGCATCTATATTCTTTCTAAAGGCAGTAGTACAAGGCAGGTAGATCCAGCCTCATTCGTGGAGCAAATTCAGCTGTAGAAAGATAACAGTATCTGTTTCCTTTATTTTGCAACAGAGGGTAAGATGTTAAATAGGAAAAAAAATTTTTATGTACATATAACGTTCTGTGTATCTCTCTCTCCACAGACACATATACACATACTATACTGTAGTGTATATATACACATTTATGCACATATCTTGATTAAAATTCTTATTTTCTTTTGATAATCTTATGATTTAACTGGGCCTTTAAGAAGTCTAGGCTGACTTTAGAGTTGTTAACCTAAGATTACACATTGAAAAACCTGATGTTTAATTCAGTACTTAAAGAGTTCTTTGAAAGTACAGGTAAATTCTTGGTATGTGGTATTTATATGTAACAATTAAATGACTGACTTTTGTTTTTACTTTTCAGTCCAGTTCTCTCTTTTATATACTGTTTATTATTTTCTATACAGTATATCCCTCCAGGCTTTTACCTGGTACGTAACCTTCAGTAAGTGGCGGGGCGGGGAGGAGCGGGGCAGGGGTGGGGGTGTGATGCACAAAAGGGCATCCAGATCCCCAGATGTGACATTCTGATGCATTCTGCATTATCCCCCATGGCAGGATATCAGGAAACGTTTAACTGCAAGAGGCTACAAAAAGAACAGTGTGTGGTGTTAGATAAATGTCTCATGCTGAATATGCAGCTGAACATTAGGTCACCCAGTTTTACAAACTGAGCACAAGGCATTGCAGAATTCTATGATAATCAAACAAAAATTGCTATTCATGTGCAAAAACAACGCTTTCCATCTTGCACCACAGGTGGCATTGAACAACAAACTGCGATGTTCAAGATGCCTCTTTAATGTAATGAGTTCAGCCTACCCTTTCTGCTGTTTTATTAGGAAACTCGTAGGATTCCCCTCAAACAAAGCCAATCTTTTCATTCCACAACTCCTAAGAACCTTGTGAAACTCCCCTTTTTCCTACTTTATATTTACTAACCATTTGCTACAGAAGAAATTCCATTTTACAACAATGTTCCCGGTCCACAAAAGGCACTGATTCCATTTACCAAGGTGCTCTCAAAGGACAATGGCAGATAACATTTTCAAGGCAGGAAAAGGGTATGAGGACATTGACACTATCTTTCAGCTGAGGAAGAAATGACTTTGCTCCACAAAGAAGATTGCTGCCACTAGACATGCCTCACCCATCCAGTTTCCTAGCTCTTGTTAACTTAGAGGCATACCTACATACAGTTTTATCATATGTAACCATGGTACCTCAGAGCTAATTGCATCTCAAAAAAAAAATCACTAAAATCTCCCAATTAATGGAAAGCAATAATAAGAATTTTAAAAAATCTCTACTGGACTACTTTCCTATATTAATCTGTAATTTCACAGGTGGCTCAATGTAATCCTGGATGTACAAACAAAGAGGGGAACAGTCCTGCAGGAAAGGATCTAGGGGCTGGGCTGGATGGTCAGCAATGTATCCCGGGGTGCACAGTATACCCAGCTGGTTGAAAGAAGTGATTGTCCCAATATACTCAGCATTGGTGTGGTTTCATCTCACGTATTATGTGCAGTTTGGGGCTCCACAAAGGATACAAAAATATTAGAATGTGTCCAAAGGAGGGCAACGGTGATCATGAAAGAACTTGTGAGGAGCAGATAAGGATACTAAGGTTGTTCAGCTTAGAAAAGAGGAGACTGAGGAGTAGCCTCATTACTATCTACAATTTCTTCATGAGGGAATCTAGAAAGGGTAGTGCTGATCTTTGGTGTCTGATGATAGGATGTGAGGGATGGCTTAAAGCTGCATCAGTGAAGTTCAGATTGGATAGTAAGAAAAAGGACTTCAGTGAGAGGGTGCTCAAGCACTTGGATAAATTTCCGAGGGAATTGGTCATGGACTCAAGTCTTTTGGTGTTCAAGAAGCATTTGGACAATGCTCTTATATATAAGGTTTAACTTTCAGATTGCCATGTATGGAGTCAGGAGCTGGAGTCAATGACTCTTGTGGATCACTTCCAGCTCAGATATTCCCTTCTATGATCTCAAATCCCATCAGCTTAACTAAAACACTGGCTTCATCAGTGCTTTGACATCCATAGTTTTTCCTTAAATAAATTGCATGGAAAGGAACAGAGGTTAAACAACATCCAGAGCCACGTCCTGCTCTCTCTTTTGTTGAAGTAAATCTAGAATGAATACAAACATGGAACTTTAAATAATTAAGTAAGTTTTACTCACTCGACAATCCCGCTGTAGTGTTTTCATTAGCGCACTGTGTGTTTCAGAGTCAAAATACAACCCATCATGCATATCTTGCAAGAAATCCAAGTCTTTGAATGTAGGGTTGGACTTCTCTCTCTCTTTTCTTGATGCTCTCCGTTTGTATGTGGAGCCTTTCAAATCATATGTGAAATGCATTTTCAAGGCTCGTGGCAAAACATTATTCATTACAACAATTCTAATATTAATGCCTCCTGACTGAACGCAGTACAGCCCATAAAATTTGGGTAGAAGAGTCCTTGGATTCTGGTTGAGATTCTAAAACAAAAGAGATATTGTTAGTATGTCTATTTTTAATAAACTTAGGTGCTTAATAAATTTTTTTCTTAATACCAAAGGACATTAACAAACATCAAGAAAAGTGTGCATGTTTTCTTATTCAGAGTAGTCTCCTTAACCAGTTGATTTTCCTTGTGGGTCTGTATTTCAGAAAGCTAGCATAAACATTGCCAGGAACTTAACCACCAAGCGCAGGGCAGTAACTGCATTTATGCCAGGTTTCTCCTTCTCATACCCCATGAATGAGCAGACAAGGCCAAACCTAAAAGCATCCCAAAGATTGAATTTATTTATTCTGACCTGAATAACCTTTGCATTCCACCTGCTGGAAGGAGTTTGGGTCAAATGTAGTTCTCAGTACCCCGATCGGGATTCTGAAAAACAGAACCCCTGCCTCCATAAGGCTTAACACTGAGGGTTAGTGCCAAACAACCAAGTTGTCTTCACAGGAGTGTGAGGCCATAAGAGAACCACAACTGATTATCAGAACAGAAAATGCTGAAATAATCCAAACTTCACAACAGGCAAAATACTGACTAAGAGAACAGAGATCAGATCAAAAATCTTCCTTCTGAATATAACTACTCTCAGTTTTTGGCATGAAAAAGACAAACAAGAAGGGGAAAAACTATTCAAGTCTTACATGATTACTAAGTCACAACATACAACTATGGAAATAGTTGTATAATCACAGTGAAATAATCACAGTGATTGATGTTTTACACGTTGGATATGGTAGCAATGAGAATAAAGTTCTGAGAAACAAAGCAAAGTGGCCTTATATTTACTTGTAATAACTCAAACTTATGCTTGAGCTGATTATCATTATTAGAAATCATAATCCAAATAGTACATGCTACCATTGCTCTTTTTGATGCTGTCAGTGCTTAATTGTTTTTTTAGCCAGAGAGTGAATCTATTTTATGGTAGTGTCATAATGACAGCATTTGTCATTTTCAGTACAAGTGAGAGGGTAACTTTTCAAGTGTTTACTAAGAAAGAAAGAAAACTCTGAAGTCTTGCACAGCACCCAGAAGAAACTCTTTTCGTATGTATGAATAATACTGGTTTGGAAAAAAAAAAAAAAGAATAATTAAATTCTACTTACTTTGGATCAACAGTTCCCTTTTCTGAAAACTGACACATGTAAAACAATGCAATTGACTTAGCATTAGCCCTCAAAAGCTCCATGTAAAAATTAAATTTTGAAAAAATATTTTACATCATTCTTTTAACACATGAGAATGGAAATCAGAAGTAGTCTAGAAACAAAAGTGAAACTGACCGGTCTAGTTTCTGTGTCCACTCTGAGTGAAATGCAGAGGGTAGACAAACACAAAATGGAGAAAAAAGTTGAATTAGAAATTTAGAAACCTTTTTTTTGTTACTATCTTATTAGAAGCAAAGTTTGGTATCAAATAAGAAGACATTCAGCTTCACCTTGATTGCTAAAGGAACAGAAATTATTATCTTAAAATATATTGTCGATTTATATCTATTCTTTCTGATGTGAATGGGGTACAACGTTGAAAGGTAAAAAATGTAAAAAATGTGAAATACAGATAAAGCCAATGAAAGACTAAAAAGACAACAAATGAAACTGAATCTTCAGACATGAAACAGGAAAAATGAAGGTAAAGTGCAGTCTTCAGTTACTTACCATATAATAACCCGGCAAGAGCTTCTGAAGAAACTCAGCCTCTTTGTGTTGAACTGTTTTGATGATGAACTCGTCATCACTAGTTACAAAAAATAAGGACCCGCTGGCACCTGGGTTGGATAATTCAATTAAAGGCTCACTGCAGATTGAGTACTGGAAGAGACAAAACATTCTTTTTCACTGTCAATTCACGTGTTACTCAAACAAATTTAATACAAAGAATTACATGTTCAGATAGGCGCAGGAGAATCATGGAGATTCTTTTTTTGTCTTCAAACTGCAGAACCTCTACTACTGTGCAGCAAGCTGCATCGTAGCAGTTTGGCTGAGATTTGGCAGGGCAGTTGTTACACACCACTCTGCTCAGGACATGCTGCACAACCATGAAAAGCAGCTGGCAGCTGAGCATATGGTCCCTTTCACAACTTACTGGTGAACCTTCCCTGGAATTAAGTAAATGGTTCAAGTGGACAGAGTCCATGCCCACACCATCAGCACTGCAAATTGAGTCAGAAGCCTTAAGACGACATTTTCACTGCAACTGTTCACTCTTCACAGCCATTTATGAAACAGGTACAGGAACTTGTTAGACAAGCATTCTGAGAGCAGAGGTTTCTCACTACAAACAAACAGGTAATCCCATTTTGTGAAATCAGGGTTAGAACCATCAGAATAATAATCTCAGTATAGCTGCTAATATAGTTTTCTGATGGAAAACTAGATGGAAACAGAAAAACTAAATACCAATAAGCAGGAAAAATTTGGTTTAGGAGGATTATTAGAGATTCTAGACAGGCTTTCTCTTCCACAGGGACACAGTAACAATTGCTAACACATTAAGGAGGAAAAAGACACCAAGGAATATTCCTTACTAGTAGAATCTAATTGCACACAGAGGCTAATGTACTTTTATTAAATCTCCAGTAATTCACACTTCATGCTTCCTTCAAACAGAAGAAACATTAAGCTCAAAACCACAGAAAAATCTGTTTATATTAACCTCAAGAGCTTGTCTAAAATATAGTATCAGTAAACTTTCATTCACACACTCTTTTCCTTTGTTACATATCTTCAGTTTTACTCACTTGGACACTTACTGTATAGTCCAATATTCTAAGGCTTCAGTCTTTGAAAGAAATAGAATTAGGACATGAATTGTGAGTAGTGTAAGGACTAGGGAATTTTTCTTAGCAGTGCAGTATGTCCGCTAGTCTTCTCAGAACAAAAGGAGTAACTGTTTCAGTAACAAATATCTCGTTTACTGGTCATTGCCTGAGATGAGTTGAGCAATTCCACAAGAAAAAACAGTTTTGTTTGTTGAAAACAGTTTTCATTAAATTCAGCTGGAGTCTTGCCATTGATTTCAGTGGATGGTGACAGCAAAGAAAAGTGATACAAGAAAATCTAATAAATGTGTTCTCTTGTGAGCACTTGAGCTAAAGAAGTATGCTTCTTATGAACTCAAATCACTGCCTTAGTGCCTTTTCTTATCCTGTGTCCAGTTGAGGCTTTTCCCACACCTGCAATTTTTAAGAGACTTTTGCATGCTTTAAAAAAGTCTCTTATTTCTCTGCCTGCTTCTCCAGTTCACCCAGTTCCCATTAATATGAGAGACCTTTCTTATTAAACCTTTAGTTGTAATCATCCACAGGTAGAACAGCAATGCCAGCCTGTAATACCACGGACCTTGAGAGCAAATCACCACTTGTACTGCAACCCCTGTGTTTTTCTTGACAAAATACATAAAGTTTTATGAAAAACTGTCATTATTGTAAGCAGCTGAAACCAAATACCCTAAACATTAAAGCTCAATAAAACACTATAGCCTTATTATACTACACTGAGTTGGTAATTTTACAATTGAGTTCATTCCTGTAAAGTAAGTCGACGTACCAAGAGCTGCTTTACAAAAAGCACAGCTAATTTTGACTGGACAATTGTGTATGAAAGTTAAATCAAAACTGAAAAGAAAGAAAAGCCCTATGCTCCTGACAATTACTTTATGATCGAGAAGTTTCCTTGCATAATGTCAGTACTCCATGAGGCTTTCAGTGACAACATAATTCTATCAGCTATTCAACTGTATTTAGCCATATCATTCAGTCTGACTCCTACAGTGCATTACCGCTCAACTGCCTTCAAAAAGGTGAAACTGTAAATCTCTGGGCTTTGTCATTGCAAATTAACAGTGTAAAGTCACATATGCTTGCTGTAATTGCTCCTCTCCTCACTTCCCTTCTCCTTCAGCCACAGTTGGACCATCATTTGGCATATTGTTACAGTACAGTGTTTTGGATTCTGAATTGGAATTACTGTCACTACATGACAGGTCCAGATTTCACAGAAAGAAGATTGTCTGTTCAGCCAGAACCCTGACACATGCTATTGGGAGCAATAACCAGATGTTTTGGGAAATGGGTTCCAAACTAAAGATAGTTTTGTTTTATGATCACAGTATCCCTTTGATCACATCTGTCTCCAGACTGCAGGGGACTGCAATCTGCTCTGACTGCAAAGGGATGATCACTTGGAATCAGGAACAAAAGAAACAGAATCTAACACGCTTGCAGAGCAAGTATAACCCTAAAGGAGGCAGGCACCAGTTACAACACACACTGAAATTCCAACTATATTTCACAAAAATACCTGTTCATTGAACAAAATCTGCTTTTGCATTTTCAAGGAAAGAAGGTACACAATCTTGAAATTAGCTTTTCCAGTTGCTGCTAGTGTCTTTCTCCGTGCCAAGAGGAAAAAGAATCTGCAACAATTTGCTTTACTGGGAATTTTCTTCAGGGATTACTTATTTTGTAGCTGAACTGAGTCGTCACAAATCTTTTATCAACAGCAAGAGGTCTTTCTATAATATTTAATTTATGATACTGCAAATGCTTCCTTATATGGAACAGAATTTGCAGGTGACAAATGGCTTTACTCTATTTACTATATTTACTCAGGTTTTTTTAGCAGCTGGCACCATGGCCTGCATACTTCATCTTTTATCAAGTCCATAAAAGGAGATAAACAACATATTACATAATGTCAGCACTGTCCTGCATGACAATCTGATCTCTAAGTTGGAGACACATAGATTTGGTGGATGGACTATTCAGTGGATAAGGACTTAGGTGGATGGCCACACTCAGAGCTGTTGTCAATGGCTCGATGTCAGAGTGGAGACCAGGGATTGGTATTGGGACCAGTGCTGTTTAACATCTTTGTTGGTGACATGGACAGTGGGACTGAATGATCCTCAGCAAGTCTGCCAACAACACCAAGCTATATGGGGCAGTTGACATGCTGGGGAGAAGGGATGCCATCCAGAAGGACTTTGACAGGCTTGAGAGGTGGGCCTTTGCAAACCTGATGAAGTTCAGCAGGGCCAAGTACAACATTCTGCACCTGCATCGCAGTAATCCCAAGCACAAATACAGGCTGGGCAGTAAGTGGATTGAGAGCAGCCCTGCAGAGAAGGACTTGAGGGTGTTGGTTGACAAGGAACACGACCCAGCAATGTGTGTTTGCAGCCCAGAAAGCCAGCCACATCCTGGCCTGCCTCTAAAGAAGCACCAGGAGGTGAAGAGAGATGATTCTCCCCCTCTGCTCCACTCTAGTATGACCCCACCTGGAGTGTTTTGCTCTGGAGCCCTCAACAAAAAAAGGACATGGACCCACTGGAGCAAGTTCAGAGAAGGGCAACAAAGATGATCAGAGGAATGGAGCACCTTTTCTATGATAAAAGACAGAGAATTGGTGTTGTTCAGTTCGGAGAAAAGAAGGCTCTGGGGAGACCTTATTGCAGCCCACCAGTATCTAAAGGGGGCCTACAGGAAAGCTGAAGAGGGACTTTTTACAAGGGCATGTACTGATAGTCCATGGGACAATGGCTTTAAACTAAAAGAGGGTAGATTTAGATTAGGAAGAAATTCTTTACTGTGGAGGTGGTGAGGCACTGGAACAGGCTGCCCAGAGAAGTTGTGGATGCCCTGGAAGTGTTAAAGGGCAGGCTGGATGGGGCTTTGAGCAACCTGGTCTAGTGGAAGGTGTCCCTAATTCATGGCAGGGGCAGAATTTGAAACTAGATGATCTTTAAGGTCCCTGCCAACCTAAAACGATCCTGTGATTAAAACTCCAGCCCACCTGCACTTCCCTGCTACTAACATCTATATTTCTAAAGGAATGATGTGGTTTTGTAGGTAGCTATTGTCATGAGGGTCAGAAACAAAATCTATACGTAGTATTAAAAGGAGTAAAAATCAGACAACCTTATTTGACCTAAATAAAAGCAAAACTAGCTAAGTTTTGCTTTTAGGCTCATTGTCCAAGAAGGAAAAAAACCCCTTGTAACATACTGGAACACCACAGAAGTTAGTGAAGTAATATATTAAGAAACATTTCAGCACCATTTAATAATTTTTTTTTTTCACTCCTTCAAACTCTTTCAAATTCTTTTGGTTCTAAAGAATCAGTTATCAACAAAGGAACAAAAATATCTAAAAATTCATTCAAAATAAGTTAATAAAAATCTCACATAAACCTGCTAATTTGTACTGGAACTCTGATTTATCGGGTGGACGGACACGAGGCAAACTGGACACGAGGCAAACTGGACACGAGGCAAACTGGACACGAGGCAAACTGGACACGAGGCAAACATCTAGAAAGCAATCCAGCACTTTGCTTTCACATTATCCTTCCAAAGGCAGAACTACAGGAGAAGTAAAATAGTGGATCCTTGTCTCTGGCACTGCAAGAAGGCGGTTCTACCAAGTAAACACTTTTACGACAGCAGCAAATACATAATTTTTTTCTCATTTAAACAGTTGACTACTGAGAAGGAGTAAGTCTTCAAACTAGAAAATACAGAGAACAAAGGAGGTACTCTAAAATGTTTAAGTTCACCTCACACTTTTCTCAAGGCTAGATGGTAACATTTGCAGACAAACACTTACTTAATGAAGTGAATAAATAACATAAATAACATAAGACCACTCTGCTAGAACTGAACTGGTAGAAATCACATGAGTGGTGACTATAACTTCTCTAGAAAAAAAGACCTGAATGAGCAGTAATACTTGTTACTCTAGTCTATTTACAGCAAGAGTAGTTTTTTATAGGAATAGTCTCAAAGATGAAGAATTAAAATTTTCATAAAACACTAAAAATATTCAGTAGTTGTAGACCATTCCACACACAAAATTCGACACCCATTTGGACACCATTAAAACATTCTCTTTGGTCACTAGTATACATTACAACCTTTTGTAACTCAAAGGAAAACTGCAAGCTCTTACCAAGTAATCATCAGGCTTGATACCAAAAAGTTCTCTGAAATACCGGAAGGCAAGAGGTGCATACGTCTTAAATCTGAAGTCAGGGTAATGATGAGCAGGGGTGAGATTGCTCCCTTCACTGAAAACAAAAAAAACCCAAACCAAATTATTACTGAGCAATTTTTAGCAACTTTCTTCTTGCGGGTGGTTTTAGTGTAAAGCTGCCTAACGCAAACATCAGCCTTTGGAGACAAGAGTCATAAATTAAGATAACCCCCTGTATCACCATTAATCTGTGTAATAGGAATTTTCTGGCAGTGTTCTCTCTGTTTCTTTCTCCTGCCTTAAAGGAAATTACTATTTTCACCATCCATATCCATTTGCACAAAGATCAGGCTTAAACTAATGCTACAATATCTGATACCCCTCTGAGGTAAACCAGTCTAATAGCTTACCGACACAGGAAGGGTCACCCCCACCTCATGTAAGTGCTTGCAAAAAGTTTGAAAGTCAACGCAGCAAAACAACGTCCTATGAGCTTGGTGACCTGAACTGGTTTGCAAGAAAGTCAGATAATAAGGACAGAACAACATAGAGGGAAGAATCACATGGGCAGAGCAGTGGGAACAAGGTAGGACTACATATGTTTTTTGGTGCCAGCAAACACTGATAGGCTCCGCAAGAAATAGTGTCATCAGCATTAGTCTTTCTGCAGACTAACTACAGTTATGGTATCTCTTTCTTTCTTGCTAGTACAGTCCAGAATTGGGAAGCCGTTCTGGCTTTGCTGACCTTCAAGTGGCTTTCTGCTTCTCTGTCTGTCATGTCATGTATTTTACCCTACCTCAACCTAAATCTGCACTAACGCACATGCTCAGTTAGCTAAATAGGAACACAGGGTACGGACTCTTTGGGGAATTCTGGAAAATGGTATGCAGTTATATGCAAGACACAGATTCAAACTAGAAGAGGCACAGACAAAGACTACTACAGTGACCAGCCTGAAAGATAGACTTTCTTAAAGGGGAAAAAAAAACCCAAACCAAGAACAACAACAAAAATCACTGTAGCCTCCTTAGCTCTCTTCCTTGTCTGAATAATTACTATCTCACTGCATTTTTAGGCTGCAGTTGTACAAGTCTCAAGTTGTATAGTACAAGTTTTAAGCTAAATGAAAAGGTCAGCAGCAAAATGCTGTCAGAAGGAAAAAAAATATTTTAAACTTCCTAGGGATTCATTTATGATGGAAAATAAAATAAGGCTTTTATGTGGAAGACTGAAGTTCTACATTATGATTTCAAAACAAACAAGAACAGCTTTAAGACAAAGTTTGATGGCCTCTGAAATATTTGATAAATATATGAGTACTAAATCCAAGACAGTGGCCACACAGTGGCCAAACCTCAGCTCTTCCAGCACTCCTTTATTCATTAACCCTAACTAAGTTATTCAGAAATGCAGGATGTACCTCTATGCTTAGCAATAAGAATATCCAAAGTATAAAAAAAAGAAATAAATAAGGAAGCTAAGGATTCACACAGACATGAAAAGAAATAAACTCCAAGCAACATTCCTGCAAAAACTATATTAAATAACATGAAAATTTTCAAAAGCTGTGATTCTGTATAATTAATGCTTTTTCTATCAATGTCCACTTCCATTAATAGTAATTTGATGACAGAAGTCTACCCAGCCCACCTAGCTGCCCTTGCATGCATAGCACCAAAACCCAACATGCTGATGATTAAACAGTGTGAGCTGGTGAACAAGGCTCCAGAAATGCATATACTTCAGACTCTTGAAAACAATATGAAAGGAGGTGAAAACCTACCTGATTTCTGTCTGGAAATGACAAAAAGATGTTTGTGGATGACCAAGGATACATACACAGACATCAGAATACTGCTGCTTTGTGGAGTGCTAAATCATACAGTTAACAGCTAGTGGAGGCTAGTGAACTTGTCTGATCACTTCATAGTTTACCATTTCACAACCCCAAGGTATTACAATCAAATCCACATGTATTTTATTGTTCCATTATACAGTAAACAATGGAAATCAGCAGAGTACTAGCTGAAGTAGTAGATGAAGTTACTAGGCTGAAGATGGCAGATTTTCTTACGGTAAAGACTGGCTAATGCTTTTTCTTCTATGTTCTTCAGCTGCAGTTCCTTCAGCTCCTCAGAACACTATCAGTCTTGCCCGACACTAAGTTTTGTACACCTGGATGCATATCATTGCATTTTTGTGCAATATAAGGATGCCACAGAAATAATATACAGCTACAGTGGGAACCTGGAGACATACTTCTAAATGCATTTAATTGTTATAAGAGGCAGACAAGAATAAAACAGAGCATTCTCTGCTGAAACGTCACATCATTGTCAGGGAAAATTAATCACCTAAACTTTACAAAGAAGTCCTACCTTCCAGAATGTAAATAGCCCTATAAGTCTGCTTCCTGCAGCCATTACTCAAAAATGTCTTTTCTGAAAGCAATAAATAGATTACATGTCCTTACTACACAAGAACAAGCACTGTGTTGGAACTTCACCAGGCTGAAATGAAAATAGGTTTGCTATAATGCCATGGGTCTAAAGGATTTCACATGTGCATATGGAGTAAAATAACCAATGCTGGACCTACAGGTGGACAGTAATGCAGAACAAGTGGAGATTTATTCCAGAAAACAGCAAAAAGGAGTAATTATTTTGAAACAGCATCTACAGAGAGGGCAATTCTATGCATTTAGAGCACGAGCTTACTTTGTTGCAGATGTGACAGTCAATTTCACTATGCTGACAGGTTTGGTTATCCTTTGTAAAATCATCTAAAGAAATCCATTTTACAAAAGTCTATTTTAAACATACTAATTAGTTTCAGCTTCATTGCCTAATAGAATATTTACAGGATCCCAACAGTAAGCTCTTCAGTGATTCAAGAAGTAAGCTTGATAGAAATTTAAGTTTTCTTGGATACCCCTCTGGGAGAAAGTTTGTAAGGTTCTTTCGTTCCTACTTTTAACAGAAAAAGCACTCTCATTTCAGTAATCTACTACAGTAATGGAAAACCTTCAAATTCCTTGTCACTTAGTATGTCCTTACTCTTACCTGAAAAAGACTGTTTCCACTGTACAGAACGCCTGATGTAAATACATCTCTATCTTACTTAAACAAGAAATAATTCACCTTCTACACTATTACCTCGACAGAATGTACTTCCTGTTTTCTCAAAGTGCATTTCACTCTGATTGGATTAAAGTGTATGTGCAAAGCACTACATATTTACATACTATTTTTAATCAGGCTACGGAGTTTGATGGGGATAGTTATGTCTTTGAAGTTGAACAAGAAAAATACCCATGATACGTTGACAAAAAGCTTAATCTATAAAACAGAGCTTTGGATATGACGAAAGTGTACTTTATTAAGAGAAGGAGGTAATTGGGCAATTTTCCTCTCAGATAGTTTAGAGCACAGGCCTACCAGACAAAAAACCAAGAAAAATAAGGCGTTTTAATACCAGCTTTAATTCTGGCAATCTTGAGGAATTCAAGCCTCTGTACAAGAGCTATGACAAACAATACAGGCTTTGGAAAGATTAGGAAGCAATTTTAACTTACGAGGTTTCTAATAACTTTAGCTGCAAGGCCCACAAAAACAAAAAGAATTAAAAAAAAGAGATTAAGCTTACTATGTGAGTTTGCTTTAATAGTTAAATTTTTATATACATTTTTTTTAATCAAGCACATCTAGAACTGACTAGTATGTGCATCTTAACCTGTCTCTTAGTAAATACTGAGGGTTGTTTTTTCTAAGAGTAGGTGGTGCAATATCAAAAATATTAAACTAAAACTAACTATATATGTAATGGCTAGCCACATGTGAATTTTGCTGAACAAGACACCCAGATATGTTTTTTGGCACCTTTTCTTTACTATGGCTTCACTCTGGTAGGATGTAGTCAGGAGACAGCACACCCATCTGAAGCGGTGGAGAAGGCTAGCTGCATCTCTTGGTAGCAAGCCTTCATCACAGAGCAACATGAATAGACTCTGATGTAGCTGTTAATAAAAGAAATATTCGTGCTTTAGTTGTGGGCCCATGTATATCTTTCTTGTATGTATTGTAGGAAGAGTGATGAGAAGGAACACCCTTATCAGTTGTGAAAGCAATCTTTAAAATCTTAAAATCCAAAATTAAATGCTCCCGATATTAAAAAATAAGAATATCCAATCTCAGTTTCACTGTTGTTGGATAAAGCTGCTCTTCTACAATACATCAAAATGCATTTAAAATCTCTATCCAAGTTGCAAACTGGAGATGACATTAAAGCAAGGGATCTCAGAGTACTTTAAAAATAGTTTAAGTATGTCTACATAACCATACAAGTATTCAGGTTATCACAGGTTTACCAAGAATTTGACAGTAATAGAAGTAGCTAAGACCAGTAACTCATAATGAACATGTTTTTGCTTTTATTGCCACAGTATTTCAAATACTATTCATTCTCCAAACAGAAATTACTTCATCTTAATCTGTGCTATCACTCTATTCACAAACCATAAAAAGTGTGTCAGAACTTGGGTCATTCTGTGCATCTCTGCAACTGAAGCACCAAGAGCAGCAGCGCTCTATCAAAGGCTTCAGGTCACTTATCTGTCTTGTGAAACTGCCCAACTGGAAACAAATACAGTGGCATAAGTTACACAACAACGAAGCAATAGTGTAAACACTTGAGTACAATTAACAAAGAGAGTGCAGAGCAGTCTATACTTCTTTAATTATAACCACATTACTTAGCCCACCAGGTAACCTATGATACAGGGTTTGGTACAAAGATATTTGCAAGGGCAAGTGTCAGTGTTCCTCATTTTTCCAAATCAGACCTCAAACATGTACCAGCAAACAGCACACTTCAGTTTTAGATGTAGGGTAAAACAGACTTGTTAAAATACATTCAAGGTTTTACTTCTCTTATTTGGACTTTCATCCAAATGCTATCATATTACAATATTAAGCTTTTGACATTAAATAGCAGAAAGCACTGAAAAACCTTTTATTAGCATCACAATATAAGAAATTGAGTCAATTCACTGTACAAATGCTTGTAGCTGCAGGGTGCATCTAACAGACTTACTAGTTAAATTAGAAACCACAGAAAGTGTTCAATCTGTAGGGTCTAGACCCTGAAAAATTAAGCGTATTAACAAGGGAAGTGCACAAGACTGATAACAGCTTGCTGCAAAAAGGTCAAACTCACAGCTGTGCTTGGCGGCAGCCTCCATCTAAGAAAAGGAAAAGAGATGGAGCCCAAAATATACTGTCTTGCTCCAAATTGTCTGCATTTCTGAAGCTGTACGAGTGACAAGTTAGCTGATAGAATAAAGCAACTTATATTCAGTTTCTCAAGCATCACTGTAGAAAATGTGCCTACTTAGTATACACCTGCTGGAAAATCCTAGCAAGTTGCTCACATTGCCAACTCACAGGCAGCTGCATGGCCCCATGGCCCAGTGTCCAGCCTGAGTCACCACTGCCTGACTTACAAATTCAGCAATGAGCCTTTCAAACCACAGCCACATTACAAGGAGCCAGATCCACATTTGAATCAAGCAGCTGTCAAAACATTGCTGTAATCACATTACACAAATGACTGATTTGGAGGCAAAATGTGCCACCAAGAAATCAACTAGCGCCAACCAAGGAAGTCGGGGCACACCACATAACGCAAGAAGGGTAGAATATGCCCCACACAAGTCAGTCATATGATGGAGTGTAGAGAGGACAGGCAGGATGCACAACCTTCCCAGCGAATCCTCCAGCCACTGCTGCGGCAGTACCAGCACCAGGTAAGCAACTCTGTTTCTGAGTTTCCAAAGCAGTGTTTAAAAGCCAGAAGAAAGGTTATTTGGCATAGTTCCCCCCTGCGGTTCCACCCTATTCAGATAACCGGGTGGATACTTTAGACACTGTACCTTCAGAATCAACTGGGTCACTGCAGACTGCATTTGTTTCTCAGTCCATGGAGCACATTTGCATAGCGCCATTTAAACTCAGCCTGGATGGTGGTTCACAATGAACTCCTTCAGAGCAGTCCCTAGTAATACCTCACTTAGTTTCCAAAGGCAACATTCTAGAAACCCCTGGGCAGCCCAAAGAGAAAGGGACAACAATGGGGATGCCACAGTGTGAAGCAGAAAGTGACAAAGACACTTTTTCACCTTCACCACCACTACAACGTAAAACCCAAATCAAAGACCTCTGCAATTCAAATCTAGCCCCTGTACAGAGATACCTGTACTTCACTCAGAGTCGCTTCCTGAAATGAACACCTAAATGAAACTGGGCTAAACTCTGACCAGTTTAACCCAGTTATAATGTAACTCTGCACCTGCAATCTGTGGAGTTACTCCTGATTTAAATCTATAGCTCCCACAAGGAGCAGGGCAGTTACGTTCAGGACTAAACTGACGCCTTTTTTCCCTTGGCATTTTTTGCACTCCTTCAGGAATCCTGAACGCTGCTAGAAATGTTTTGCTATGGTTACTGAAGCTGAAGTACAGATGTTGGCGAGGTTTACTTCAAGGGGTGAGAGATACACAGATTATTTACCTTCTGCAACTGATAAAATTTATAAACAACGGTTGACTATTTTCCCCAGATAACACTATTTTGCTCTCTGGTGTGCAGGCTGCCATTTCCTTGCATTTCTACTAGCTCAGGTCTATTTTATCACTGCCACCATAACAGCAGTCCTGCTCCTGTCAGAGCAGCAGGTGTGCCTATGACTGTGCAAAACAGCTGCCCTCTGACCTCGCTGCCAGACCCAGATAAGGCAAGGTCTGGGAAAACACGGGTAGAAGGTAGAGCAGGACAGCTTGTGAGAAGGCAGGTTGCTGTGAACTGGCCACAATGAAGGGGGAAGTGCAGCTAACAGCCTGCTTGGAGTTGCAGCTGTATTATGTGTACCCAAAGCAAATGGAAAAAGGCTGCTCCTTGCTTGTAAATGCCTGCTTTCAGCACCACACATGCAGTGTGTCAGGTTCTCCGACTGCAGACACCTGTCAAAAAACTTACCTGATCTCGGCTTGCTCCAGGATGCTTCCAGGTAGGGGCTGGCCCACTGGACCTGCTGGTGTAACTTATTTCAACTAATTGCTTTCAACCCAAACCAATCCAAAAGCAAAAAAAAGCCATTAAAGTAATGACTTTAAACAATACTGCTTTCACACATTGGTACCATCCTAGAAAAAAGTGAAGAGCAACCGAGGTACATCTTGGGAGCCCTATCTGGAAAGAACATGCAACACTAGCTCTTTGTCCCTAACTAGTGTACCAAAGCTACCTATAAACGAGTCAGAAGTGATCCTCACAATGCCATCAAGAAAGAATCAATGCCCCCAACACTCTCAGCTAGGAAGAAAGAAGCCTGTATTATCATGTGCAATCCTAAATTATTACAATTTATGCAAACTAACACCACTTTGCATTGAAACCACTGTAGATAAGTGAATGTGCATGTTACATTGGGACATAGGAAGGAGTTGAAATATGGAATGTACGTACATTACCAGAAGAAATCATAGTTTTAATGGATTGATATGGATAGCCAATTTTTAGTTTCATGGAGAAGGTTACAAGCAAGTCCTCTTTATAGAGAGGTTCTTCGTTACAGTCAAGATGACTCACTATGTTACATACTTCTGCTTATGAGGGAAGTATCCAAAAAAAAAGGCAAGCTGTGCTGCTCTGGTCATTACTTTCATTTGTCTAATTTTCCTCATATGATTGATTTATTTATTAGTAGGAAACTGTCTAGCTGCTACTAAAGCTTTTATAATAAATTTAATGTTACACATTTTATGTGTAGTTCACACAGGCTATTTCTTCTAACTTTGTTTTCTTTTTAAGCCAGACGGGATCTCTCTCAGCTCACTCTTAAAATCAAACCAAAACAGAGGAATCTCATTTCTGAGTGTACATGCATGTAAGTTCCATGGAAGAGAAGTCATAGGCAATGCAATGGACTACAAACCACTTTATTTTACTTGTTCCTTTAAAACTACATTAAAAAAAGACAGAGATCAGATTTTTTCCAAAAGTCCTATGTAATAAAACAGTTTTAGCATGCATGTTTCATTTGATTTCCGTGAACAAAGCCAGTATCACAGTAAAACAAACTGCAGAAGACCGCATCACTGACATTTCACAAATATGATGGCTCACTCCTCCTCACTCTGTTTTTCAGACCAGTAAAAACTTTGTTACATGATAGGAAAATTTCTCAGCTGTAATTCGGATTTTTTCCAAACACAAACTTTGTGATCGCAGTGTATGAAAACACATGCATAGTTAGCTTCTATATGTTTTCCTAATCTACAGCAGAAAGTCTACAAAACTGTATACAAACCATATGGTTAGCACCAGAACAAGGATAGGAATACTCTCAGTTAGTAGGAACTAAAGAATATAACATAAAAGCCTCATTTCACATAAGAAAAATTTTCTTCTCTTGGTAGGATCTCGCAGTTCAGAGGAAAACTGGCGCTGAATCAAGCAAATTTACACGAGAAAGAAGACCACCTTTAAAGTGCCTGGAATTATTTTGTACACTGTCAGTTTAATTTTGTTTTATTAATTTACAATTCTTAAAAATTACTAATGTTATTAGAAACAGTTTACAAAGTAGAATTCAAACTGCACATGAAAAAAACTTTTAAAAACTCCAAAATGGCCAAATTCAGGGTATACTGCATATGTAGCATGTCCTTATGGAAATGATGGGCACTACTGGTACTTAGTTCTTCTAAGAGCCCAGACAACACTGAACAGAGCAAGTCATCCTGATTTTGAAATACATTTTTCCTAAATCTTTGTTTGTTTGTTCCTAGCAAATGTAACTTGGAAAAGTTACATGGCACTGTACTTCAGTTTCTGAACACCAAAAATGAGTATGACCTTGATTTCTCTCACCAGCATAACAGTATTATTACAAATTCTATACCATTAGCTTGGTAGCGATACAAATTGAGGTGGCCAAATAAAAAACACAACCTGTAGTCAGCTAGTAGGAGCTGAGCATCGTCACAAGTTAAAGTCCTGGATAGAATTTTATAGTGTGGTGCAAATTCTAATATTACTCTTAACATTGCAGGGCTTGAATTTTCATCAATTTTGACAACACCTCAACAAAATGGCAAGTGTTATACTCAGTTTTTAGAAATTAAACAAATGTGAATGTTGGACACCATTCTTCATTGCATGTTAATTAACTGCAATACTTAATTGCAAATCACTTCCAATTGTAATTAACAGCTACTTTAATTAAAAGAGTCACAATTACTTTCCTTCTCTAGAAGCAATAAGTCTCAAACCTTCAGCTAACGCATGATCTTTGCGGTTTTCTCCCTGTTTCCATTTTCAATGACAACATGAAGACAGAATAATTTTCAGGTTCTCATACATCATACTTACTCTAACCCCATTTTGTTAGACCGGGAAAACAATCCTTGTTTGAAATACCTAGTTAAGAGATTAATTATGAAATTCAATTGAAAATAAATTGAATAGGCTTGTCCTTACCTTGGTAGGAAGACACTTTCCACTACATAGAAGTCTTGCATAAGGACATCTCTGTCTGGTTTCGATGTCAGGTTTCCTACTGTGTATCCTATTCCCAGTTGAATAGCACCTTTAATAGCTGAGGATGCAGTCTGTGTAGAAAGTAAGAATTCAAGCATGAGTTTGCTAAAAATAGATTTCTGTTCTGTAACAGTAACATTAAATGCCAAAATCATTTTCATACCAATGTCATGTCACCTCTACCTCCTAGACCTCGGAGAAATGACTACTCAATTAAGTTTTAAAAGAAACACTGTTATAGCAAAAGCCACAAAAATAAATTCTGTTTGTACAGACTGAAACTTTTCAAATTGCCCAAACAGAACCCAATGTCTAAACTACCTCAACACTGAAGCACAGAATACCGTGTCAGAAGGGACCTCAAGAATCATCTGACCAACCTTTCTTGGCAAAAGCATGGTCTAGACAAGATGGCCCAGTACCCTGACCAGCTGAATGTTAAGCGTCCAACGTTGGGGAATCCACCACTTCCCTAGAAGTTTATTCCAATGGCTGACAGTTCTTATCGTGAAAAATGTTCCTCATGCCCAATCAGAATCTCCTCCCCAGGAGTAACTCTACCTCTCGTCTTTTCCATGTGACTCCTTCTACAAAGGGAGTCTCCA
>NW_010424065.1:47593-47960 GCF_000710305.1 Buceros rhinoceros silvestris | reverse complement strand
GACCAGAACCGGAGCCGGCAAGGACCTGCTGCCCCTGCAGGAGGGTCCCCGGGAGCCTTCAAGCAAACCAAAGCCCAGAGAGCCCGGACTATGGCTCTGTACAACCCCATCCCTGTCCGGCAGAACTGCTTCACCGTCAACAGATCGCTTTTCCTCTTTGGGGAAGAGAACATAGTCAGGAAATACGCTAAGAAGCTCATCGACTGGCCATATCCTTTCTGCATCCCCTGTGAGCCCCCCCCACCTTGCTCCCCGGATTTGCCTTGGTGGCCGCCCAGGACACGTGCATGTGGCACTAGCCAGCAGGTAAGCACCTGCCTTCTGCTCTCCTTCAGCGTGCGGAGAAGGGTGCCCTATCCCCTGGGGA
>NW_010424065.1:47051-47427 GCF_000710305.1 Buceros rhinoceros silvestris | reverse complement strand
CCCGCTTGCTGCCTCCCCTCCTGTTCTGCTCAGTGCCTGGCAGGGAGGTGAGCCCCCTCTCCCTGCAGGGAGCCCCCTGGCCCCTCCTCAGGCTTGGGTTTGGAAGCCCCCCTATGCTGGCAAGGAGGGATGCTCTGATCCTGGTTTAACCCCGCACACTTTAGGATGCTTTCTGTGCGTGTGACTCAGGGTGGGTCATGGTTTTTCCTCTGTGTCTTGATGTCTTGCCGGAGTTTTCCCACCCCACCTGGAGTCCCCCATCTCATTGGGGTCGGTCCCCCACAAGCCCACACATCTCCAGTCCCTGCTGGGTGGTGGCTTTACCCTCTTCAGCGTCTGCCTGTGTGTACCCTCTTTGCTGCTGATCACACGTGGC
>NW_010424065.1:43043-46880 GCF_000710305.1 Buceros rhinoceros silvestris | reverse complement strand
CCACACCCCCCCCAAAAGCAGCTCTGGGAAGTGGCTGCCCTTCCCTGCAGCGGAGGGGAAGATGTGGAAAACCTCTGGCTGTGCCCCATGGCCCCTTTGGGTGCTGGTACAGGGGACTGCAATTTATCCCAGGGATCCCCTTCCTAGGGCTGGGTAGAAAGCACAGATCACCCCCCCCACACGCGCACACACACTCCTTCTCCTGCTTCTCCAATCCTTTCACACCACCCCACGCTCTTCTCTCCCCTCCCACCCTTCCTGCGGGTGCCCTGGCCAGTGCCCAGCACCGCAGCGCATAGCTTCCCATGAGCCTGGGCTTAGCACCCTGCCGCCCCCTGGGACCCTCCCTGGGCTTTGCCCGCACCAAGGAGCTGAGCTGATCCCGAAAACTTCAGCGTGGCCGTGCTGTGGCTTTAGGACCCTGCCCGTGCTCTTTTCTGCAGTGGTGATTACACGCAGCTCTCGCCACTGCTGCTTCCTCTCCCTGCAACTTGTTGGTGAAGTTGCTGGCTCCTCATTTGGGTAGAGCACTGGGGAGAGCTTGCCCTGGTGCGAAGCGGCAGTGCCTTGGCCTGGTGCAACAGGTACCTCGGGGAAACCCTCCAGCGAGAGGCAGGGATGCAGGGCACGTCGCCCACCCTGCTGAGCATCACCAGGGAAATAGTCTCTTTGCAGCTCTGATGCATCCGTTCAAGCCTCTGCCAGGCAGGACCTTGTCCCCTGCCTGGGGAGCTGCAAAGCCCCCAGGCTTGAGAGGTGACCTGGTGGTGACGGGGCAGCTCAGGGGGGCCGAATTCCCTGTGACATCCCTAAATCTGCCCCTGTGGGGTGGGTGGCTGCAGGGGCGTCAGTGCGGTGATGAGGATGGGGACGCAGCAGCTCAGCTCGGAGCCTTGCGGGGCAGTGGCCAGGCTGGCCTGCCTGCTGTTCCAGAATATGCCAAATTATTCATGTGCTTTTTCAGCACGGTGTGGGAGGGCCCTCGCCCCTTCAGCTTTCATTTGAAGCAAGAAGGAGCTGGGCGCTGGCCCGGCACTCCCTGCGTGGGCCAGGGTCCCGTGCCGGCATGATGTCTCATCTCCAGGCAGCTGCTGTCTCCTAGAGACTAGAGCTTCACCACCGCGTGGTATCAACTCCCCAGCATTATTCTCTGCTGGAATTTGCAATGCATGAGGGAGATGGGCTCATCTTATGTTTTTTTCTAGAAGTGACATATCCCCATGTGAGTGCTGGGAAAACGGGTGTGCTCTAGGCGCAGGAGCTGAGCATCCCTGGCCGCCTGCCACGTCTTTCTAAGAAACTCACCCACCCCGCAGCTCCTCTGCACCGCTTGAGCTCTCGAGGGCTTGGGGATGGACGAGGCATTTTGGTGATGAGTGTGGTGAGGTTGGCCAGCCAAGTTGTTTCCGTCCTTGTAGTTGTAGCCTGGCACGTGCAGCTGGTGCCTTTTGGTAGGGCCAGGGAAAATGTATGAGCATCTCGGCTGCCTGGCCCGGAGCCTGTGGCATCGCCTCTGTGCGAGGGCGAGGGTGGTTTGGGGAGGCAAGCATCGGATTTTGGCCACGGTCACTGAAGCTGCTGCCCTTGGGAAAGAGGTGGCCAGTCCTGGAGCTGCAGGTCGGCATGGGCACAGCACCGCAGAGAGCTGAAGGCGCCGGGGTGGTGTGCGGGGAGGAGTGGAGGCTCTTCTTCATCCAGCTCCAGTTGACTAGGTAATAGGGCTAAAAATAACTGGTGATTCAGGCCTGTATATCTGCTGGGTAACTGTATAATTATAACCAGCAGCCTCTGCAGTTTGGCTTCCCGGTGTAAATAGGGATGATGCACAGAGGGGAAGAAGGAGAAATACGAGAAACCGGGATTGAGATGAAGCTCCATGGGAAGATGAATCTTTGCCGAGTTCCTTGCTGGGAAACCCAATGCGTTACCTCTGCTGGAGCTGCTCTTTTTACTGGTCCTGCCCAAAACGTGAGGCAGCTGTAGGAACATCTACTCCTCCTTCAGAAACACGGCCTCGTCCTGCCTGCTCTCCTCCTGCTGATGGCCAGGCTTTAGCCCTGATTTTATTTGTTTAGCTGCCGGGGAAGCTGCAATTCAGTTAGCGCACGAGATGGGCTGTAGCTCATCGATATCTGCTCCGTTCTTCATCTGCTTAATCACATTTAACCTGGATAAGATCCCATCCCAGAAAGGCCAGATGACACTGTGTGACTCCGGTCTGTCCTCCAGCTGCAGGTGCGCACCGGACACCGTGCCTGTCCCCCGAGTTTGGCAGGGGAGAGGGATGTCCATCACTCCTCTGGGGACCTGGCTATTCCCTGTAGCGAGGGCTTTTCCTTACCTCGCCCTCTTTGAGGACCAGATCTTGTGCTGGGCTGGCCAAGAGCGGCAGAGGTGTCAGCAAAGCCCCCGGCCCAGCCCGCGCTGGCCTTTTGCTCCATGGGATGTACACCCAGGTTTGTCTGAACTGTGGTGTTCTTGAGGACTCCTGCTTCGACCCGGGCACCTCTGGTGCTGCGTGGACACTGCCCCTCCGGGACGCTGGCAGAGTTACGCTCACTTGGTCAAGCATCTTCTGCCCCTTCACTTCTATCCAGCCAAGATTTTGGCAGGTCTTGTGGGAAGAGCTGTGCCATGTCGTGCCATCCTTGGGCAGCTCCTTGCTTGCACTAATGAAGAATGTCGCTGTTTTCTTTTTTTTCCCTCGAAGGCTGTTTTCTGTGCCCTTCATTCATCAGATTTTAAAATGGGGCTTTTTTCGGGGAGGGGCGAGTAGGTGTAATGGCAGGTCCATCTTTTTGACAGCCAGGGAGAGCGAGGCTGCCTGTCAGATGGTGAATTTAAACAGAGGCAGCTGTTGTCATGGTGACGCCAAGTTGCATCCTGTCGCTGTGGCAACCAAAGTTAAAAAACTGATGTTAAGGCAGGAAAATCACATGATGTGCTTCTTTTTTGTTTAAAAAAAAAAAAAGATTTGATTTCTAGATTTTAAGCGCAGGGTGAGGTGGGGGAGAAGGAGACACTTCTCCACGGAGCTGCTTGCACGTGGCAGGCAGGCACCCGCGTCCCTGCGGAGCAGCAGCCGTGCAGGCATCTCTGCTCCAACCAGCTCCTGGCTGGCACTGTGTTCGGTTTAGCACCCAGTGGAGACCAGACAGCCCCGTTCTGGAGTTGTAAGCAGTGACATTTATGGCTGCAGATAGCGAGCAGAGTCTCCCCAGTTGAGGCATGTCCATGCAGTAACGTTTAGGTAGGCTGAGCATCTTGTCAGCTCCAGCAAAGCTGGGAATGGATGGGCTGGGAGCGTTGGATGTTAGGGCACGGGGATGGGGACAGCCCTGGGCAGCCACAGGTGTACAGCTGCTTGAAGTCACTGGATAGCCTTATTTGCTGAGACAAGATCCCTCATGTCCTTGAGGACAAGACAGGGAGGTGCTGTAGGGCTGGGGAGCTCCAGAGTTGAGTTAGGACTACGTGTGGTCTTTGCTCCATTTGGTGTTTTGGGTTTCTCTTAGAGAACAGCCGTGGAGAGGAGGAGCTCGCTTTCCGGCTGGGGCATGAAGCTGAGAGGAGTGGGGTCAGAGCATCCTAGGAATGGGGATATTGAAGAGGCGGGTCTCTCTTCTCATCGTGCCGTGTCTGTGTGGAGCAGGAAGTGGTGAGGTGATGAAGTCTATAGATATAGAATCTGAAGCTCCCTCTCACTGACACCTGGGGAGTGGGCAGAGCCCCTCAGTGTAGCGGTTCCTGGGGAAAGCCTGGGAGATGGTGGGAAATGGAGACTTAAGTTTCTAGGAGATGTTGGTGCTGGGCTGGCGGATGCAAGCAGGGCAAGCG
>NW_010424065.1:28709-42932 GCF_000710305.1 Buceros rhinoceros silvestris | reverse complement strand
GGCTCTCCTTGCTTGCCCTCTGCGATAGGCTTCCTCAAGAGCCCTTTTGGAGACGGCCCCATGGCGTCGCCCCTCTGGCTCTTCTGCTCCGTCCAGGAGTGGGGAGAAGGCATGGCCACTGGAGAGAGAGAGAGATGGAGGGGGGCTCTCTGCATCTCCCAGCCCTCACTTGCATGTGAGGAGGGATTTATCTCACACCCAGCATCTTGCACATTGCATCAGTGTGCCATCAGCACCATAAATCCATCTTCAGGGCTTGGAGCTGGGCACACTCCCTACGTTAACAATATAGATGCTCTGGGTTGGCTGGTTTTAGCTCCTAGTTGGGGAGGGAGGTGAAGATGGGGCGTCACAACTGCAAGCAAGGATCCACTGGTGGCTGGACATCTCCCTGGTGCTCCCTGCCAGCTCCTGTCAGATCCACCAAAACGCTCCAGGCAGGGCTTAGCCCACATGCCTGTTCCAGGTCTGAGGGGTTCCACGTGGCCTGGGAGCACTTTCCCGGCCTCAAACACCCCGGGAGGGCAGGGTGGGGCTGCAGGTGTGGCATACACTGGGATTGGCTGAGTTGCTAAGGAAACAAGTCAACGGTGCAGGGGAGAGAGCGTTGGGCAAAGGAGATAAATCAATAAGAAAACCTATTTTTATCAGGTCCCTAATGATCCTCCAGGAGAAGCCAGACGAAGGAGGAGGAGAAGGCTTGGAGGCTTTCATCACTGGGCTTGGAGGGAGGCGAGTGCCGCTCTGAATTTTGGGTGGCTGGAAGGTTGTGTAATTAGACATCTAATGAGAGGAAACAAAGGAGTAACAGAGCATTGTGCAGGCCTTAGCTGGGAGCATACGTGCTTGCCTGAAGTGAAGAACGCAGATAAAATTTCCCCTGGTGCAGCCAGATGTTCCTGCTGGACCTTGCGGAGGGTTTTCTTACCCTCAGCCTCCCAGACCTTGGCACAGCGGGAGCTTTGAGGGCTTGTTTCCACGGGACTGATGCCCTGCAGCTCTCACCCAGCTCCCGATGCGATAGCCCCGACTCGGGTCCTCAGAAAACTGGGTCAGCAAGGTTCGAGGAGTCACTTTTGGCAGCGACTTTGTGCTTAGGGCAGCAACTGTCCTATTTCTCTTAGACTTGACGTCTGCTGACCCACATGCCACACACTCACTGGAGACGGAGCGGGGACACGGTCCCATGCTGGGGCTGTGACAGACGTGCTCTGTTCTCACACTGTTGATCCAGATGTTGGTGGCAGCAAGGAAACAGAAGTGAGCTGAGCTGTTAGAGGGGGTCCTGAGCCCCTCAGCCGCTGCTGGGCAGGGCTCCCACACTACCGGCTTTGGAGAAGTTGGGTTTGTCCCACCCAGGTGTCTTTTCCATGGGGGTAGAAGCCGCAGGAGGGGGGAGGCGGCAGGATGCTCGGCGGGGTTAGCTGCGCTGGGGCGGACAGACGGACGCGCCGCGCTGTTTCCATACTTCTCATCTAGGCAAATGTGCCTAGTGCCTGGGGAGCTGGCTGCACCACCCCACTAACACGCTGTTTTTCTTTATGCTCGGCGGGGGTAGCTGCGCTGGGGCGGACAGACGGACGCGCCGCGCTGTTTCCATACTTCTCATCTAGGCAAATGTGCCTAGTGCCTGGGGAGCTGGCTGCACCACCCCACTAACACGCTGTTTTTCTTTTAAGCCTGTGCTAATTGCTCGCAGACTTTCAGGAAAATGAAACAAAAAGACCCCGAATAGGCCGATGGCTCGGGGCCAAGCGCCGTGGTTCTGCCCATCAGCTGAAGCGTGCAGCCGGCGGTGGGAAGCGGGGAAGTGACGTGGCTCTCGCAGGAGCCATGCAATGAAATCTTCACTTGTATTAAGCCTTGGAGGAAAGTTTTGGGGTCTGGCTACTCCCTCCATCGAGCACAGAGAGCTGCTCGTGATTCGTGCCCAGCTGGCGCCGAGGTCTGAGCTCGCAGCAGTGAGCTCTGCAGCGGTCTCTCTTTTGGTTTGCCTTTAGCTTAGCAACCATTAATTTCACTGAGTGGCCTTTTAAATGCCTTGGCGGAATCTTTCCTGGCTCTTCTCCCTGCTGGACTAAATACATCCCAGCTCCTGCAGGCTCTCCCTGGCTGCCCCTCCTGGCCGGCTCTCCAGGGACCTTCTCTACTGTCTGGTCCCACTCCCACCTTGCCCTGTGCCTCAGCGTGCACAGGGTCACTGCTGACAGGGTTGCTGCCGCTGGGGTCACTCCATGGTTTCCAGTTTCCCGTGCTCGTGGCCAGTACTGGGATGTCTGCTCTGGCCCGTGGGCTCAGGGCCTCTGGTTTAAGGCATCTTGCTGTAGTCAGTGGCTTTGGTGGCCAAAAGGGCAAGGTCACAAAAGAGAAGATCATCCATTTTCCTGGGAGTGGTGGCATGGACATTTGGCACCGCCTGGCCTCAGCAGCATGAACCTGAAGCTGCTGGGTCTGGAGAAGCCTGATGTGGTGGGGAAGGGCTCAGTCAGGGCACTGCTCCCTGTGGTGGCTTGGAGCGGTGGGATCACAAATGATTTCTTGATGGGCAAATCCGAGCCAGGTGGGATCACCACCCCTTTCTGCAGACACGAGCCTTGGAAAGGTGGCAGTCCCCTCCTGGGGTGGCTGCTCATGCCTGTGGTGACAGTAACAGCTGAGCAGAGAAGGGTTGTGCTGCCTGCTGACGAATCTCACCTCATTTTGTTCCTGAGGACAACAGAGTTTTATCGCAAAGATGCGGAAAAGATGGATGGGAAGTCAGAAAGATGCAGCCATCCTGTCACTTGGAAGTGCTTTGTTTTCAGGGCTTGGCGATGGGCCAGATGAGAGGAGGGAGCTCCGTGTCCTCACCTTGCTCTGGGTGGTCCCTGTGAATCAAAAACCAAGAGGGAGCAGAGTTTGCGGTGTTTTCCTGGCCTTTCCTCTGCCTCTACTTCCCTCTCGCTCAGGTCCTCAGACACCAGCATCTGCTGCACTTGTCCTGGCGGGGAGTTGCTCCCAGAGAAAGGTGTGTAAGCCCTAGACATGGCTGTGGGATTTAGGAGGCTCATAAGGGTCCAATCAGATCCCATCGATAAGGTGCTGCTACCCTTGGGGTCTTGCTGAAGTGTGTCTGAGCTGGGATGTCTTCATGGGGAATTTCCACCCTGCCTGAACCAAACCAGGTGCCATCAGCGTCTTGAGCTGCGATGCTCAGCCTGGTGCTCTGCAGCTCCCACCACTGCCTGGGTTCGCCCTGTCACCCGCAGGGTGCTCGGCAAGGAACCCTCTGTTCCCAGAGCGTGTTCACCTTACCAACGCGGGGCACGTAGTGGGCTGATCCTGGTTGGATCCCCAGGACCTGCTAGGACTACCCCATCCTCCACGGGCTGTGCAGATGGGGATCCCATGGGGATGCTTTAGAACCAGGGCTGCTGATAGTCTGTGACTCTCCCTGCTCCAAGCCCCATCTCCTGCTGCTTTGTGACGGAAGAAAGAAGGCAAGCAGCAGCGCCATGGCACGTAGAAACACGCCAGCCTTGGCCACCAGCATGCCACGCCGGGGAGAGCCTCCCTGGTACTGCTAGGGACCATGCCAAACCTTTTTCCAGACAAAGCCCACCCTGGTTAAAGGCTGGCTCTCCACCTTCATGTGGACACCATCATGGCCCACCTTGTGTCCTTCTGTCCTTCCTTCCTACCACAAGCAGCATATCTCTCTGAAGAGCTCAGCAAAAGCTGTTGGCTAACGTCCCGTGAACTTGGGAAGGAGGTGATGAAGCTCAACAGGTCTCTGGTGAGGAAGGTTTTGGGGGCTCTTAGTTCTCTTATCCCTTTCATTTCCAAACGGCACCAAGGTGGGCTTCACCCCTCCGGCCTGGGAGCGGTGGGAGGTGAAAGCTGGGCTGCGCGTGTGCATGTTCCTGCAGGGAAAGTGGTGGTGGTGGCTAGCGAGCAGGTGAAACACAGGATGGGCAGGGGCAGGCTGGCAGGCTGGGGTCATCATCTACCTCTTCTCTGCTCCTTAACTCCCCTCCACTCCCTTCGAGTACATGATCCTAGCGACCATCATTGCCAACTGCATCGTGCTGGCCCTTGAGCAGCACCTCCCCGAGGATGACAAGACACCCATGTCACGGAGATTAGTAAGTACCCCGTGTCTGTCCCTTTCCACCCTGCGTTGGGGGGTCTGGTGGGCGAGCAGGAACATCAGCCAAGGGAAGCCACCCTGTCCTACCAGGCAATTCCTTCTGGTTTGGGGGTAGTAGGGCACGTGGTTTCCTCTGGGACCAACTCCTCAGCCTTCCTGGGGCTGCTGTCACATACTCCACCTCCATGGAAAGGGTTCAGGAAGGTTTAAAGCCCTTAAAAAGTGGGGGAGGGGAGGGGGACTGGGCAACTTGAGTGGATCTTAGTCACCCTCTTCTTTTACTTCTCTTTTACTTAACGCTGGCTGAGGAAGGGACGGGAAAGCTCCCAAAGGAGCGTATAGGGCTGAGGAAGGTGGGATGAGTCTTGAGTTGGGTCACTGTGAAATGGCTGATGCTGTTTGCCCAGTCTCTTCCCTCTCACCATGTCACTGGTTTCCTTCCATCAGGAGAAGACGGAGCCCTACTTCATTGGGATTTTTTGCTTCGAGGCTGGGATCAAGATCGTGGCTCTGGGGTTCGTTTTCCACAAGGGCTCGTACCTACGCAATGGCTGGAATGTCATGGACTTCATCGTGGTCCTCAGTGGGTGAGTCAGGCAGCACGGGGCTGTTGGTGGGATCGGGCAGCTAGCTACGGGGGTTTGTCCCACTGGGCACATGAGCCTCAGGACACGGGGCAAGGCCCTAGTTTGCTGTTGTTGCTGGTGTTTCTTCATCCCAGTGAGGGAGGGGAGGATAGTTCCCCCTGCTGGAGACTTCTGGGGCGGTTTTGCTGCGGGCAGCTTGTGGTTGGACAAGGTTCCTCATCAGGGAAGGAGGGCTGTGTCTGAGGGCATGATGTCTAGCTTACCTGCGCTGGTGGTCTGGTATCTGCCACCCATCTGGGCATGGGGGAAGGTGAGGATGAGGTAGGACATGGCCTGATGAGCGACTGGACATGGTCTGGGAGAGGTTTTGGTCAAACCCTACATGGGGAGGGGAAAAAAAGATATCTCTTTTCCTGTTGCTGTTCCAAACGCTTTCCAGCCTTGGCCTGGTGCTGGGGTTCAGGAATGAGGTCTGGGTGGGGCTGTGGTCCCAGGTGATGCTGGCTCAGCATCCCAGTGTGCAGCAGTGATGCTGGGGGTGGTAGCACACAGAACTTCATGGGTGCTGGTTGTGTCACTGGTGGTGTCACCTGCCGGGGACGTGGCCCAGGTTTGAGTCTTGCTTGTGGTGTGGTGTGATGAGCTGTGCTGGTGACGTAGAAATGAGCAGGAGCGTTTGGGCTTGTGTTAGCCAACACTGGCAACTGGCTTGAGCAGAAGCCCCCCCGGGTCCCACCTGCTGCATGGCAGGCAGGTGAGTGCCGCAGCCACTGAGAGACCTGGGTGAAGGGGTGCCTGGATGGTGGGCTCTTCTTTTTGCATGCCAAAGGAACCACTGCGTTCAGAGGAGCTGGTCTGATGTATACAAGCAGGTAGTGCCTGTGGATCTCTGAGCGCTTCATGAGCTCTGCTGGGTGCAGGGCAGCTGAAAGGCTGGCTGGGAAACTGAGGCACAGGAGCTAGGTGAGATGCCTGGGGTCTCTCCTGAGTTGCTGGCTGCACAGTCCTGTCTCTTGGCTTGCAGGTGATGGCACCATGTGGGCTATAACGCCTGCTCAGGTGTTTGGAGGAGGAGGGGGGATGCTGAACCTGAGACATGGTGGGTGCTGCTCGTCCAAGGTGGAAAGGTGGAGGTTGGGACGGTGCTTGAGAGAAGGCTTGAGGAGAACAAGTGGGAATGTTTTGACTTTCTTCGTCCAGTGAGGACCTGGATAGCCTCACTGGGGAGTGGGACCACGTCTCCCTGTGAAGGCAAGGTGTCTTGGGGCGCTGGTGGTGGGCTGATGCTTCTCGGTGGACAGCAAACAGGCTGCCTGTGGGTGGTGCAGCCATCGCACAGGATGCTGCTGGCTCTTCTGCATCTGCAAAGTGATTCGAAGGGAAGGGCTCTGTGGCCAGGTGGGCTGTGGGGAGAGCAGTCAGGCACAGGTCCTGGGCTGGGCAAAGGCGGCCACATCCCTGGGGACAGTGTGGGACATGTGTCACCCCTGGCGATGTCTCAGCTGTGCTGTGCAGCCGTGGCATTGGGCTGAGAGTGCAGAAAGCAGCCGGGTGGCTGGGCAATGCCCACCAGCCATCTCCGGAGCTGGGCAGCATGTGGGGCCTGGGCCAAGGGGAAGCACTGGGCTGCGAAGGGAGGCTCACCGCGGACCTCCTTCTGCCCTCACCCCAGCTCCGGGTGAGCCGACTGTAACGGAGCCGGTGCTGAGTCAGCGCTCCGCAATTACTCAAAAGCCTCACCAGCTCCTCTCGGTGCCATGCTGCGCCGGGCCCCGTGCCAGGGAATCAATTGTCCGTGAAGGACTGCGAGTGTCACGCCAGCCGCCCTGCCAGGAGGGGCAGGGTAGCCCTCTAGGGTCTGGTCCACCACCATCGCCCACCTCACGTGCTGACGTTTGCTCCAGCAGGATGAAACCCTCTCCAGGAAACGCCTGGTTACCCACCGGCTTTGTCCCAGCAGTGCCAGTGCCAGCTGGTGCAGGCTCACTGGGCTTTTGGGGTGAATTCCGTTGTACGACAGACAGAAGAGGCAACCCACAGATTTTCATCCCGGACAGTTTTAGGGAGGATCAGGTCACTGGGAAATCAGCTGGACCCAGGTCGTGGGCTCCTCTGCTGTTCAGCTCTTGCTTTTGCCGTGTGGTGCTGATGAAGCTGATGTTCTTCGGCACTATGGTCACACCTCCCTTGCGAGAACCTCTTGCCTGTTTGATCTGCTGAATTATTGGCAAATTTCTTCTGCAACTAATCCTTGGCTGGCAAATGACTTGCAAACAGCTTGTGGGAGAGAGTTTGCGCTTGGCGGTTCACGCTGTATCGGTTGTGTAAGGCTGTTGGTGAAGTCTGCACGGGGGATGCGTGCGACCAGCGGGCTCAGAATTGTCTTTGCAGACTAAAACGTTGTGCTTGATTAATACGTGAGTGTCTGGACAGAGACTATTAAGGTCAGGAGAATTAATGGTCGCTGGGATCTCATTGCTACGTAGCAAGAGACGGTGGCTGTTGTGGTGGTGAGCATCAGAGGTGCAGCATAGTGCTCGCCTCGGGGTTTGCTGACCTCTCTGGGGTGCTGCTGCATCCCATGATGGTGGACCAGAGAGGTGACAGCCACGTGAGCAAGGACCCACCGCAGAATCACCCCCACTGGACCCAGCCTCACACTCGCTGGCCTTTGTCTCTCCCAGGGTGACACAGGGTATTACTCTTCCTTTCTGGGCTTAGTTTTTTGGCATGGGGCTGATGGCCGCGATGGTACCATGGCCTCAGACACCGCGCTGGGGTTTCCATCAGCGGTGGGATTTCCTGGGCGCGTTCTCCCTGCTGTAAATTAGCCTAATGACAGGCTACTGGTGTGAGCGGCCTCCTGGGACCCTGCGCAGGGATGGATGGCACCTACTTGGGGTCAACTGGTGTTTGCTTCTTTGTGTCAATAAATCCAGATTTTTCATCTCAGTGGAAATCAACACCCACCTAAAACTCCCTGATGCTAAAGCTTCCACTGGGGAACTAATAGTCACATTTGTAAACCCGCGCTGTTTATAACCTGTGGTTTCCAAATCATCGCTGCCTGAAAAAAACAGCCTGTTCTCCCCTAGCTAAAAATATTTAAATATGAAAATGTGCATAAAATACCTGTACTTCTTCCGAGACAGAGCTGGGAAGGGGAACATTTGTGTTTCCCCTGGGGCTTGGGAATGCTCACCTTACCCATGTGTGAACCAGAGCTGGCTGGCCACTGAGGCTGGACTAGTGACCTGCTCGATGCAGCATGTTCTGAACCAAAAAAGGGTCATAAGTGGTCAAAAAGGGCAGTGGGAGCTTGGTGACCTCTTAATCATTGGTCCCAAGAGGGGAGAGGTTGAAGGACCTTCGGGCATTAGGAACTGGCGCACCAGCTCCCTGTTCCCCAGGTGCCGTTAGCGTAACAGAGCGAAACCGAGGATGCTAATCCAGCCCACCTTGTCCTCTGCCATATTGGTAGGAGTTAATGGAGAAAATAAAGGGTTAAATTTCCTCTGCAGATATCCAGGTGGGTGTGTGCTTCACACACTCCAGTGCCTGAGCATCACAGCACCTTGTCGGCTTTTTTAACAGCAGTTGCAGCGGTAATGTTATATGAGAGGTGAAGGGGTGGGGAGCGCTACTAACAACAGGGAAAAAGAATAATCAAAGTGGGAATCAAAAGGCTCAGGAGCCGGGGAAGCAGCCACTGTAAAACCAGGATAAATTCAGCGGGGTCACTAAAAGGAAGAGCTGGCGTCAGGGTTTTTTGGAGGCTTTAATAACAGCCGCTACACCTGGATGCCTTTTGTGAAGCCCTTGGGCACTGTGGCTTTCATTAAGGGATTTTGTGGGGTGGAGCGTGGCCAAGGGAAGGCAGCGGTGAAGGATGGCTGGTGCTGCCTGCCGCTGTGCCCCGAACAAACCTGCAGCCGACTGGATGGGCACCAGCCTGGGCTGGTGCCTGCTCTCCAAGCCCTCACCGCTGGCTTGAGAATCAAAGCTCCCTCCCTGCAAAGCCGAACGGCGGTGGTGAGGCAGGTCTCTCCCTCCAACCTCCCGGTGAAATCCGTGCCCGGATTTTCAGCCGTGGCTGGGGTGAAGCAGGAGAGAGCAGATGCTGGGAGACTGCTTCCTCTTTGCTGCGGGGCTGCCATGTGAGCATGGGGACGAGGAGGACGACGGGCTGCTGCTGGCTGTGGTGCTGCCTGCATTTTGGGGTGACTATCCCGGAAAGGGCCCAGTGTCCTTTTTGCACTTCCTCTGGGCTCCCCTATGGTAGCGGTGAGGATGTTTTGCCCGCCGCCCCACCTTGTGCAGCCCAAGTTCTGCATGTCTTAGGGGGATGTTTTTGGTCTCAGAGGTCTGGAGATGGAGGGGGAAGCCTTGAACAGGCGCTGGCAGAAGCTGAGTGCAGGAATATGCGTATGCTGCATCCCCTCGTGGTGTGGGGTGCTGGCCCTCAGCAACATGCCTGGCACCTCATGCATGTGTGAGAGCACGTGTGTACATGTATGTGCACGTACACCCGGGCAGGGAACAGGCTGTTTCCCCCGGCGCTGACACCTGCCTTCTCCTCACCGAGGGAGGACTGCACACCTCCAGGTGAGGGAGTTTGGGGGAGTGGGTACAAGCCTTGGAGAACGAGCGTTAAATCGGAGCACAAGTGCAGCACCTCGGCAGGATTATTCTGCTGGAGCCTGTGTCAGTGCAAGGAATATTTTCCTATGGGATAAACCAGTAGAGAGACAACCCCCAGTCCAAAAGCGGAGCAGTGCTTTGATCACGCCAGACAAGACTTTTATTCCTCTCCCCTTTTCCCTTCATGAACAGTGCCGGTCTCCCACCTGATGTCTGCCCCATCTCCCACCCCCTTCCCAGCTCTTTACTTCCAGGACAGTCAGTAAAGTGTTTGGTCTTTCATTGGGATGAATAATTAATTTCCCAGCTTTGTGAATGATTCATGTGCCATATGCCACAGCAACAGGACGTGCCTGACATCGGCACCTCGTACAAAGGGCGGTGCCATTTCCCTGGCCCGGTGAGGGGATGTGATGGGTGACAAAGGAAAACGCTTTGTGTTGCTGAGGATGAGTGGTGGAGGGACATGGGGGACCCCCGGGCAGGCAGACCTGTGGCTCTGGCTTTAGGGGAGACAGGCATCCCACCTTCCCCGGCACAGGAATCGGCCTGCATGCTGCTCCCGCGCTTCGCCCTGTCCTTCCCGGCTCATCCTCACCGGTGGCTGGTTTCCTACAGCGGCTGTGCTGCTGAGTGAGTCAGTCCCTCCCACATGGCTGCTGGTCCCCAGGGACATCGCCACCCCTCTACCCCCTGTGATCCCTGGGGGCTGCTGGTGCAGCCCCAACACCCTTGCAGAGCTCCTGGCTGGGGCAAAGCCCTCGTCCTGCCATGGGGGTAAAGCCTCGGGCCAAGCTGCACGACCCCTGCGCATCATTTCCTTGGGCTGCTGTGGACCTCGCGCCCGGAGAGCAGTTGCAGGGTAAAAGCCTGGCTTGAGGGAAGGGACAAGGAGTTATTTTCCACCGTATCTTCATGTAGGGAGGTGGTATCGCCCAGGCTTGGGTGAGTATCCCTGGGGTCTCAGACCTCCCTCCTTTGGCACGGGTTCAGCTCCTGCCATGGTGCACGGTTGTCTGTGCTGCATTCATCTTCGCGGGGCCAGCTCTCCAGCCATTCGGGATGACTTCAGGTTTCCACCAGGTCCTGGATGTGCAAGCAGCATCTCCCCCTGCCAAATCCTGCATCTGCCGAGAGGCGTCGCAGGGACTGGAGACAGGAGGGAGGTGTGGGGCTTGGCCAGCCTGTGTGGTGCTGAGTGGATGCTCCCTCATGCAGCACTTCCTGGGAGCTTCTCCAGAAAGAGGTGGCTTCAGGGGATCATTTTATCCCCTTGATCAAAGGCTGGTAAAGGTAGATTTTGGCATTCACCTTCATCTCACCTTGCAGGGGGTCATTGGTGATCCGTTCAGGGCTCTCGAAGCTGCCAGGAAAGACAGGATCAGCAGCTTTGCAGCAGTGCAATCCGCTTGTGTCATGGCCCTGAAACCTAGAAAGAGGAAGCAAAGATAGTGGAGGCTTTGAGGTTGCTCTGAACTGTGCCGAGGGCAGGACCTGGACCTGGTGTCCCTGTCCCTTAGCTTTTCCAAAACAGGACCACTGTGTGCTGCTGGGGCACCCTCAGGGTGGGTGACCCACTCCCACCGGTCCTGTCTCAAGTGGGCTTCAGTCCCCAGAGCCTAGAGTACATCCTGCTGCTTGTGGTGCTGCCTGCGGGGAGGGGAGGGGTGGATTCACCAGCAGAAAAGGGTAAAGATGGGGTAAATCCATCAGGTAACTTTCCGTGAGCCGTTTGACCAGTGTATTAATTATGAAGTAGTCTCTCTCGTGGAGTCAGGTGGCAGTGCAAGCCTTCGGGGGCCTTTCCACTTAATTATAAATATTAATTTGTGCATCAGCCAGCCAGCCAGCACCCTCCCTGCCCCAGATTTTGAGCTGAGATTAGTCTGTCTCAGCCAATCCCTCCCTCCACCCAGCACACCCCAGAGCTGCACTTTGCTGGGACGGCTTGTCTGTGTTTGCCTCTGCAGCAGTCCCTGGTGGAAATGGTCGAGGGACACTCAGTTTGGGGTGGGGGGGATTGTTAGGGGGTTCAGCCTTCACTTGGGGTCCCCCATATGAAGGGCTTCGCCCAACTCCCTGAGCCATGTGGGCTGTCCCCAAGGGCTGAGGCTTCAGGGCCGCTTGTGCCGCTCCCGAAGGGATGGTGGGGATTGCAGCGGGTGTGGTGCACAGCCCCCCTGGCATGGGCAGCAGAGGAACAGTGGGTGCTGTAGTGTGTGAGAGCGCCTGAATTTGGGGCTGGCTCTATGTTAGTACGAGAGCTTTGTGTGGGCTGGGTCGTCAAGCATCGCTCATGGCTTATTCTGCCAAGTCCCAGAGAGCAGAGAGTAATTTTAAATGTGATTATTATTATTATTATTAATTTTTTTTCACCCCTTGGGAAAAGAAAGCCATAGGTGCAGGTCTTCAGCTGGAGGCGAGGGCATGCGCTTTGCTCAGCCTCTGCAAGCTGGAGCGGTGCCCAAGCGCTGAGCATCGCTCCGCCGGCTGCTGGCCCCAAAGCCTGCAGGTGCGATGGGCCCCAGGGGAGCTCACCCTTCCCTCCGGAGCCCGTAAATAAACAAAATAACCATCCTGGTTGCAAACACAAAGCATGGAATTATTATTTTTTTTTTAATTCCCTGAAAGCATGTGTTTGTCTGCTGGTGATTGTTCACTATTCAAGTATACTTTGGGGATTAGCTTGTATTTCTCATCTTGCCTCCTCTCTCAGTTGCCTTTTTCTCCTCTCTGCTCTTTTTCCCACCTGAAGTCTTTCTTACCCCTTTCCTCTGAAGAAGTAAAACTAACCCCTTTGCCTGGGTGACCTATAAAAACGCCTTCTCTCCCCCCTCCCCTTCTTTTTTTCTCCAGTACATATGATGAAAAGCATGAGATCATTGGGATTTTTATAGCCCAATCTGGCAGCTTTTTCAGATAACTTGGATGGTGAGATGTAATTTTAGTTTGGGTCCTTGCCTAAAAATAAAGAATAATTATTAGCACGTCAGACGTGGATATTGTAAGTGTTGGAAAAGGGTTTAAATTGTTCTACAGATACCGGAGCTGCTGCCGTGTGTCAGCACCAAGGTCTGTCACAGCCCGAGTCCCATCTCTGCGCCGCGCATCCCGAGGAGCTACAAGAGACCTTAACGTGTGTCAATAAATAAATCAGAAAGGCATGGCTTTCTGGAGAAGGTAAAAAAAGCACATTTAGAGGGTCAATAAGCAATTAACAGGTGAGATGGTGAAGTCGGAAGCAGGAGGGTGTGTTTTGAGTGCTGTGTTCATTATTACCAGTAAGGTGGTGGTGGTGTCTGTGCATACTAGTGAAGCCCGGCTATCAGGGAGAAGCAATGTCTGGTATTTAGATGGGCTTGGAAAGGCAGACAGAAGTCATCCTTGTGTGCTTGGAAGCTCATTTGGCCTTTTCCAGCCACATCAATTGGTCTAAAGGTGGTCCAGGGCTGCTCAGACCCTGCTCGGGTGCTCTGGGAGCAGGGGGGTTTGCCAGGAGCAGCTCCAGCAGTGTGTGCTCCCAGTGCATCCCTCCTCACCTGGAGCCGTGGCTGTGCCTGCAAAAGGATGTGCAGCATCTATTTCGTAGCGGTGGGTCATCTTTCTGTTGTTGGTTGGGAGACATGCCTGCAATGCAACCATCTTGCTCTGGTGATCTGTCCAAACCGCCTTCCAAAAGAGCTCATGGTGTCCCCTGTACCCCAGCCAAGGACAAGGAGCATGTCACCTTGCCACAGAGGAGTCCCATTCTTAGCAGCTAATTTAGAGCGCAGGGAAGCAGTGCCCTGAAATCGCCTGAACCTTGCCTGGAGGCTCGGTGCGACGGCTCCTGAGCCCTTCAAACAAATCTGGGTTAGCGGAGGACTTTGCAGCCGGGATGCTCTGCTCCCCTCTGCTGTGATGGGCAGCTGTTGATGGTCCTGCCCTGGGGGAGGAGATGTGTGGTGGGGCTGGGAGCAGTGGCAGCTCCACCTCCATCCTTCCGCCTGGCTTGGTAGGACCATGGCAACATGGAGCAACATGGGGCTCTGAATCCTTCTCTGCTGCCAGGAGCCTTCTGGCTGGGCTTTTCGCAGTGCTGGCCTTGCATTGGTGAGCCCTCGATAGAAGGGCTGGAACCTTGGCCAGCCCGGGAACACCCCTGCTCTCCTGGAGATGCTCAACTCCGGCTGGAGTCAGCACAGGGGCTGCTGATGCCTTTCCCTCGCCCCTTTGTGAGGCTGGTTGGAGGACACCAGGGATTGGGACATGACGATCAAAAGCTGAAGGAGGGTCTTGAGGTCTCCAGCATGGTGCTGGGTGCAGTGTGTCCTCTCTGCTGGTGTTTTTGGGGTGTGCTGGGTTACCCGGCTCTTGCTGGCAGGTTGCTTGAAAGAGATGAAAGTGCCTGTGCTCTTCTCTCCTGCACGTGCTGCTGAGTGGCCATGCTTTATCATACTTATTGATTTTGATCTTACAACCAATTTAACAGTGCAGCTCTCTCCAGCCCCTGGGTGCTCCTGACTTAATTAAGTTCCTTTTTTTCCTCTCTTGTCAGCCCCGTGGGTAGCGGGAGCTGGTCATGGGCTGGGGCACGGGGGAAAGGGAAAGTGGCATCGAGGGTAAAAGATCCCTGTATATGTCGGGGACAAACAGCCTGATACATGGGGCGATGCAGGGTCAATGCATCCCAACTGCTGCTGGGGCCGGGCTTTGCAGCCGAGCACTTTTGCTGGGGCAGGGAGGAAGAAGTGGCTTGGAAAAGGAGTTGAAACAACCTGGTCTGCTGATGCGAGAGCGTTTCTGCTGCCGGGGTATCCTAGGAAACCCAGCCGTCTTTCTGGAGGGGCAGGGTGGGGCCTGGCGTAACTCCAGGAGGGGGGGAGA
>NW_010424065.1:27808-28650 GCF_000710305.1 Buceros rhinoceros silvestris | reverse complement strand
TTTTTGTGGGGGGGCAGGTTGTCCCCTGCCGTACCTCAGGGAGAGGGGAAGAGAACGAGTGCTAATTGCTCAGCGCGCCAGAGAGCTGCTCTGGCCTGTAATTAGATGAATTAGTGGAACAATGACCCAATTTCCCTCACTTCTTGGTTTGCAGCAAACAACCCTGAGGTTGCTGCCTCCCTCTGTCCTGTTCTCCTCCCTGTCCCCTCCTCTCCTATCCCCTCCACCTCCACTTCAGCCTTTGCTCCTCCTCTTCCTCAGCCAGCATCCTGGGGACCAAGCCCGGAGGGGAGAGGAGGCCACGAACTCCAGCACAGGTGTCTGCTCCTGCAGCTCTGCCAGGAGCCCTGAGCCACATCATCCCCATCACCCCAGCAAGTGCGGGGGACACAAGTATTTCTACTGCTGGACTTGGTGTGCACCGGCTCTCTTCTGCCCCAGTTTGTTTGCCAGAGATGGGCTTGAAAAATCTTTGTTTTATACAAAAACCTCTGGAGTACTTTCTGTGCCTGCCGGTTGCCTTCCAAGGTCATCAAACTTTCATTACTATAGATTTTTGAGTGTGTGTGAGGTTCTCTGCTCCTTCTTCACAATCCCAGAGGTGGGACTCTAAGGAAGCACTACGTGTAGAAAAAGCCAGAGCAGCTGATGGCCGGGAAGCTGCCGGGGAAGTGTGTGTGACCATCAGGGGAGTGACCTCCATCTCTGGGGTACCACCTCCGGTCCATGTGCCTCCCACCTGGAAGGGAGGTTAAACCCATGGAGCCGTCTCCAGCCATCCTGGCATGTGGAGGGCATTGATGGGGGGCTGCCAGGGCTGGGTGGCCCCTGAGTGGCTTTGG
>NW_010424065.1:22735-27669 GCF_000710305.1 Buceros rhinoceros silvestris | reverse complement strand
GTCTTTGGGTGAGCATAGCGGCCCACGAGCTTTGATGCCAGCATCACATGGAGCTCCCTGGCTTGTGGGCTTTGGGAGGCATCGAATCTCTGTACCTGCCCAGGGCTGTGGTCTTCCTTGAGGTTTCCCTCAGCCTGGCATGAGCACGTGGCACTGGGGTGGCTGAGGGCTTTGCCCAGGATAATTCTGTTCTCAGCCTGGCATGAGCACGTGGCACTGGGGTGGCTGAGGGCTTTGCCCAGGATAACTCTGTTCTCTCCCTGTCTGCCCGCAGCATTCTCGCCACCGCTGGGACGCACTTCAACACCCACGTGGACCTGCGGACGCTGCGGGCCGTGCGCGTGCTCAGACCTCTGAAGCTCGTCTCAGGCATTCCCAGTAAGTTGGATGCTCCTGGTCTTCCTTCCAGAGTGTCCACATCCACCCTTGATGTCCTTCAGTAAGAGGCGTCCTCATGGTCCTACGTCAGAGATGTAAGGTGCAATCAGGGAAGAGGGAGACAAGCCTCCCCACGTAGTGGGAACTCCAGGACGGCAGTGTTTGCTGTCCCCGGGTGGCATTTCCCCCGCCCAGCCCGCTCTCAGCTGGCACAAGGCTCGGTGCCTTGCTGGGGCCCGCCAGCAGCTCTGCTTCTCTGGCCAGAAGGCGGTGGGTGGATCCTTTGAGGACTGAGGTTTATTCAGGGGAGATTTTGGGTTTTTTTGCAAGATTTCATATGCTGCTATGGGGATAAATAAAGAAATTAGGCTGCTGCCAGCACCGGTCCTCCCCTCTCTTCTGCCCTGGCCGCTGGCTGGGTGGTGTGCTGGATCCGTGCTTTGGGGGCAATGATGGAGACAGAGCAGTATGAGCCATGTCCTACCAAGTCAAGGTGGGACAAGGTCAGTCAGGACGCCACAGCAGGGACCAGATCCAGAAACCAGCTCTCCTGGAGCCTTGCTTTGCAGCCTGGCCCTCCCTGTTCCCCCTGGGATGGTGCTTTACTCCATGGTCCTCAGATGCCTAAAGGGATCCTCCAGGCTGGGCTGGCCCCTTGCATCTGTCTGTTGACTGTCTGTCCATCTCCTCTAGCCAGAGGTGGGGTAGACATGGCCCAGGCAGGGGGTTTGCATCACCATGCTGAGCTGTGCTTTCTCTTTCCCCTCCCAGGCCTGCAGATTGTGCTGAAATCCATCATGAAGGCCATGGTGCCTCTCCTCCAGATTGGCCTGCTGCTCTTTTTCGCTATCCTCATGTTTGCCATCATTGGCCTGGAGTTTTACAGCGGGAAGCTGCACCGAGCCTGCTACACAAACAATTCAGGTGGGGAGAAGGGCTCTGCATCCTCTTTGCACCCCGTGGGTGGAAAACAGCTGGGATGAGCACATGTTGCTACTGTGGGAAGCTCGGAGCTGAGAAGAGCCTGCGTTTTGCTTTGTGCGCACCAGGCATCACCCAGTTGAGTTCAGGGTGTCCCGGTTCCTCGCGGGAGCAGGCTGCTTGCAGTCAGGGCTAGTCCCAGAGGGGTCCCCTGCTCTGCCCCATGTCCGTCTGCGTTCAGGCTCTTCCCCTTGCATGTCCCCTACCTCTCTCTTACTTCTGCCTCCTTTGGCTCTCTGCTGTGTGCTTGCAGGTGAACTAGAGGAGCTGGACCCCCCCCATCCATGTGGGGTGCAGGGTTGCCCCTCAGGCTACGAATGCCGGGAGTGGATTGGTCCCAATGACGGGATCACGCAGTTCGACAACATTCTCTTTGCTGTGTTGACCGTCTTCCAGTGCATCACCATGGAAGGGTGGACCACAGTCCTGTACAATGTGAGTAGCGCTGCTCTGGGGGCTCTTGGAGCAGCCCAGCTTGGCGATGGGGAGCCGGCGCCGGCATTTCTGTGTTCTGGGAACCTCTGAGATGCTGTGTTTTCTTTGTGATGGAGACGGGGTCACTCCATCCCATTTGGGCAGGAGATGGGGAATAGGGCCCGTGTTACGTGTAGACCTAAGGGAGCTCTGAGGGCTTTGGCCCCCGTCTCTGGACTGGCTGTGCAACATGTTGCAGAGAAAAACCTTGCAAGCCCAAGCTGCAGCAAGCCCCCTGCGCAAGGCTGTTTCTGGGGAGTGGGGGAGGTACCCATCCTTTCCTCCTCCTTCTCCTGCGCTCCCCAGGACAAGGTTTCTGGGCACCGCGCATCTGCTCTCCCTGCAGGCCAGGTGCTGGATGTGCCTAGATCCCCATGGCAGCCTCAGGAAGCCCCGGAGCTGGGCTCGGATACCCTCCCTGGGGCAGGGGCAACCGTTTGGTGTCCAGCAGGGAGCTGGGACCCTTGGTGTTGTGCTGCGAAGGTCTGTCGGTGCTGATGGAGCAGGGGAATGGCTAGGCTGGGTTCCTGTGGGTTGCAGTGATTTGTTGATGATGCCTAAGCCCTTGGGTGCCCAGGGAGCAACTTGGGGGCAAAGCTGGAAGCAGAAAAAAAAGCTGCAGGTGATCACAAAGCAATATCTTTGTGAGCGATTGGCTGTATTCATGTGTTTTAGTTTATTGGCTAGAAGCAACCGTGACAGTTCTGTTCCCAGCCTAATTTCAGCACCAATTTTGGCGTCATAGTACCAGGAATGTTTTTATGCCCTGGCTCCCATAATGGCTGGAGATATGCAGAGTGGCACTGCTCTGCAGGAGGCAAATTGGATGTATTGTGGTGGGGAAACATGCTTTGATAGTTACATCGTCGTGAGCAGAAAGTCTGTTTTTTAACGCCGGACGAAGGCACTGTGCTGCCAGCATTGGGGTCCTCCTCCAGCTTGGAACATCCCAGGGTCCTTCTGGGGCTGCAGGATGGACTGGGCAGGTAGATAGACCACAAAACCCAGACTGGACTAGAAAGGGGAGAGTTCATGGCAAGGGCTTGACTTTACCGTGAAGATTTGGTCTTTCTCTTCCTAAAGGAGTTGGCGGTGTCTGAATCTTGCTGCTTTGGTGGGGGATTAAGGCAGGAATGAACCACCTGGGTGTTCAGGCTGAAAAAAGGCCATTTCTTGGCTGCTTCTGTGCATCAATGGGATTAAAGACTTACCTACAGCACTTAATGCCCAGGCTTGACGGAGAATAGCAGGAAAGGTGATTTTTCCTGCCTGGTGGTGTGGTTCCTCTGCCTTCACCACAGCTGGCAGCTGCTCCCTGCTCACACTGCTGTGCCAAACCCAGCGCTGCCCATGTCTGGAACCTGCCCTGCACCTTGTTTCTCATGTTAATAGCAGTCCCTCTGCAAAAGTCAGGGGCTGCTTCCCCATGTCCCCTCCTCCCCGTCCTTTGGTGACCGCAGCAATTAGCAGCAACCTGCGCTAGAGTCCTGGCTGTGGTGTGTGAGGTGCTGGTGAGCGCACGGACAGGCGATTTATGGTCTGATCGCCCTGAAGGGATCGTACCGGCGCTTCACGAGAAAGTCGGGTCTCCTGTCATTTGGGAAGTCCTTACTGGAAAGGCTGGAGTGTCTGGGATTTGCTGATCCACCATCCGGACCTGACTGGAGGATAAGGATGGGAGATGCTGCTGGGAGCACTGAGAACCTCGCTCTGCAGGACCTGCTCTGTGGGATCCCCTATTAACCACCACAGCTGCTAAACTGGGGACTTCCTGGGATGTTTGCATTGCCACAGCTTTGGTATCCAAATAATTTTGCCAGCACCAGTGACAATGCCGGCCAGACGCACTCTGTAATGGTGCCCCCGATGGCTGGGACCATAAAGTACCTCCCTTTCCCCGTCCTCTGCAAAGAACCAGCTATTACTGACCAGTAACGGACAGGGTCAGGGACCTCCCTTGGCTTTTAATTGAATGAGGGTTGGGGCCTTGGTAGTGAAATGCTGCTGATTCACTGTGGGAGGTGACGAGGGATGGATGCTGTTCCCAGCACTGTCAGGCTGCGCCTTCTACCCTCCCTGGGGACAAGGGCTGTATCGCAGGGTGACTCTAGGCTGTAAAGGCTGCAGGTGCTCAGACCTTTTGCTGCTTGGAGGCAGCAAAATGGGTTTCTGTCATTTTTTTTTTTTTTAATAGAAAAATGAGGCATACAGGTGGGGGATGCGATCCCCAGGGGATGCTGGAGGAGGGCTGGGCAGGGGTGGAAAGCTACTGGGATGCTCTGCCATCACCTTCATCACTTGGAGCAGTGAATCAAAGCAGGTTCCTGCTGCTAACCAGCGTGGACCTTGTCCAGTGCATGTCCCAGGTTTGGGGGGATCTGCGGGGGACTCTGCTTCCCCGCTGGAGTGAAGCGATGGGAGGCTGCGTCCTTGCAGGTTAATGCCGCAGAAGAGAGTGCAATTGTGGGAAAACAACTTTAGCAATCTCTCAAAGAAATTGCGTATGGTAGTATTCCCCCGTGGAACTGTTTCGTGATTTTAAGATCCATTTTCCCACAATTTTGCCAGGTCTAGAAGCGTGGCTGCTAGAATTTGTAGATAGCATCACGAGAAGCTAATTGGCCCCGTGGTACCTTCCACGTGTGTTATTTCATGGATGCACTTGCCTTTCAGCCCCGCCTGTGTGAAATGCTGTCTTGCTAAGTAGAAACTCACAGTATGGGTTAAACAAAGAAAACCCAAAAAAACAACAACAAAAAAAGGAAAAGCCTCAAATTGTGCAGCCCTGTGGCTTTTCCAGCTCCTGTCCCGGGAAGCCTGATGGACTTCAATTGCTTTCAAAGAGGAGTTTTGGCTTTGTGGTTCCTCTGGCTGTCTCTGCGGTCCAAAACTGGGGCTGAGGAGTATTTTGCCTTTCTTCTTATTCTGGAGCAGATGCCCCTTGCCTGGGGTGGCTTGAGACCAAACCTGATTTCTGTAGGGACCAGAGGGAAAAATAATGCTGGCAGAGATTCGCTGTCCTACTTCTCAGTCTCTGCTGGTGTGACAACACGGGGCAGGGACTGGGTTGCAGTTTTGACGTTAAACAGCACTGGTGGGGC
>NW_010424065.1:20690-22677 GCF_000710305.1 Buceros rhinoceros silvestris | reverse complement strand
GCGGGGCAGGGGCTGTGTTGCAGTTTTGACGTTAAACAGCACTGGGGGGGCTGGCAGGGCTGGTGGGGGGCTGCTGGTGTGTGCCACGGGGCTGGCTGGGCATGGCACAGACGCTCCATGGTGCTGGTGGCTTCGGATGCTCAGCCTTAACGCCCCAATCACAGAGAGCAAACAGGAGAGGAGTTAGAAATTGTTATTTTCTCTGAAGCGCTGACTCAAGAGGCTGTATTTATTCACCGAAATTGTTTATTTGCTTGTTTATTTGCTTTCCCGTTTGGAAGCGCTCAGCTGCTGCGCTTGCAGGTAGCGAGGAGGAGCCTGGCTTGCCAAGAACTGCCACTCTGCTCTTCCCCCCACGCTGCCGCGAGCTGAGATGGGAAGAAAAACACCCATGGCAAGCACGTGCTGGGGCCGTGGGCTGGCCTGGTGGGCTCTGCGGGGAGGGAGGGGGTCTGTCCTCCCTGTCCCAGCTGGGTCTGTCACCCAGAGCATCGCTTTGTGCTCCCCGGAGCTGGAAACATGAGCCACGCATCATGGGAACCGCAGACCCCAGCTGGGAATTGGTCAGTCCAGGACAAATGAAAGCACAAGCGCATGGAGAAGTCGGCTGTTTGTAGCTGTAGCGGCGATGTGAAGGTGGACAGGTCCAGGCAAGGGAGCCAGGGCTGCTGCACCTCCTGCCAGTGTTGCTTGCAGGGTCTGAGGCTGCCGCTGCAGTGGCTGAGGTTGATGTGGTTGCAAGGGGCCGTGGGTACCAGTGTTGGCACGTATCCAGCCGTGGCCCTGGGCACCCTCTGCTCAGGCTGGGAGAGGCTCGGAGTCCTTCACAAGCGCAGCACGGCCAGTGCAGAGAACCAGAACCCGCGGCGTGGGCAAAGCCTGTTCCCTCGCGTGGCTCTGGCTATCAGGGTAAACTCCTGGTCCTAATGTTGCGGCTCTATTAATTCCCAGGAGTCGGAGTAACCTGCACAGCAGTGATAACCGAGCCGTAGCCAAAGAGCCGACTCGACTTTGCACAGGGCCATGGCTATTGGTAATGGTGGGTAAAAACATTTTCCTCCCAGGCACATGCATTAAAGCAGAGCTGGAAAAGCAGCCGTGCCGCTAATTAAAAAGGCATGGCAAGGCTCCTGCGGGCCAGCCGTGTGCCATAAACCCCAAACGCCTCTTGTGGCACGAGAGATTGGGACCATAGGGAAGCAGGAGGGCAAAAAGTAACAGGGAACCTTAGGAGGTGCTGGGAGCTGTCTGGGTGCTTTTGCACCGGGAGGAGAGCATTTGCTGGGGGAAGAGACCAAAGTCCTTGGCAGCTTCTAAAATCCCCACTGGAAGGCAGTGGTTGTGGGCAGCCTCGGTGCAGACGGGCTGTGCAGGTCTTGCAGCCCCGTGCAAAGCGGCCAGGCAGTTGCAAAGGTGCTTGTGGGGTGCGAAGCGGGAGCCGTGCAGCGGAGATTCTGCAAGAGCTGCTGCAAGGAAGGGGGTTTGCAGCCAGTGTGACTCAACTGCCACGTGCTGCCAGCGTGCTTGAGGTGCTGTGGCCAAGGAGCTGCAAGGGGAGGACACCCAGCACCGCCCCAGTGTTTTGGGTCTCCTCTAAATGTGGGATGCAAAAGGGATGAGGTGAATCTCACCATGTGCCAAGGTCGAGGTTTCACCCTGCTGGGTGCGGGGTTGGGTTTTTAAAAGTTGGCTTGGGCTGGTCTCGACTGTGAAGCACCAAAACTGAGATGCTCAGCTGCAGCCTGGTTTTCAAATGGGGTGAAACATCCCTCCTTTTTGAAACAGGGAGTCCTGATTTGGGGTGCTGGGAAAGGGAGGTGTGTTAAATCACCGGCCGTGCTGGGGCACGTGGATTAGAGATGGGTACAAGGCTTGGCTGTCCTGCTCCCCGCCAGGTCCCCAGCTGCACTAGTTGAGTGGCCTTGAAGGGGCTCAGAGGAGGAATCTGCCGCACAGCAGTTTTTCTGTGTGTGTGTATAAAACCGCT
>NW_010424065.1:10913-20585 GCF_000710305.1 Buceros rhinoceros silvestris | reverse complement strand
CACTTGTTGGCATATATTCCTGGGGTGTCACAGCTGTCCCTTGGGGTGCTCAGCATTCGTCTGCGCTCCCCGCAGCACGTATGCACGAACAGCGGGAGCGGGAGCTGAGCATCGCGCAGGACCGGGTGGGTTTCTCCTCTTGCCTTTCAGAGAGCGAGGGCAGTGCCTGGCTTTAGGTGGGGCAGCGGGACCAGTGAAATGAATGACTTGGGGTTTGCTTCGACCTGGAGCTGAGCCAGGAAACCTCCTTGAGCCTTGTGCTTCCAGGAGCTGCTGCAGCTCCTTCAGACATCAGTGCCTGTCCCCTGGGGTCCCTACTCCTGAGGTGAGAGTTGCAGCAGTGCCAGCCACATGCCAAGGGTTGTAGGGGCTCTGCAGTGAAGGCCAGTGGTGCAAAGACCTCCCCAGAACAGCACCTGCCCTGAGGCCACGGTGATGGACAGAGCACTGGAGGAGCTCGGTGCAGCAGTGGGCCCATCGGCAGGGGCTGAGCCTGCCCTGCTGCTCCTCTGGGCACGGAGGAGGGCGAAGCTGGAAGTGTGATGGGTAACGGTGGCTCCTTGCCAGGAGTTGTGCTGGTTGGAGCTGGTGTCTGGGGAGAGCGGGAGGAGGCGGCGGTGGAGGGAGAGAGGCTGGAGAGCGGAGGAGTTGGAAGGGGTGGCGAAAGGGGGAAACCACTTGGCTTTTTAGCCTTCTGCGCCCTGCAACAATGCCAGGCTCTCGAGCTGGAACGCTTGCAGAGGGAAAAGGTGTCTCTTCTTGTGTGTTTTAAATTAAAACGCAACACAAAAAATATCCTGTCGGGGAGGTATGAAAATTTAATCAGTACCCAGTGCTCTCAGCAGCTCGGTAGCAAGCACAGATCTTAATGCCTCTGCTGCTATTCCTGGCGGCTCCTGGCCGTCTGGGCAAAGCGGGGTGCGCTGGGGGCGGACCGAGGCTGCCAAAAAGTCTCCGGCACTCACGGCACTGCAGGACAGAGCCCCTTCCCGCTCCTTCCTCCCAAGCATCAAACACTGAGTGTGTTAAATGCGATTAAGTCAGTGAGGACTTCAGAGGAGAGACTTCAGGCTCTACCCTGAGGGTTTAAAACCTCCCTAACTTTTAAGGAAATGAGCTGCTTTTCCCCAAATGGCTCCTGGTGGTCCCTGAGCCGGCAGCTCGCGTGCTGCCAGTCCTGGGTGCTGGAGCCATCCCCGACGGGCGCGTGTGTGGCAGCCAGCCTGCTTTACCCTCTCCTCCCTTTGGAATAAACGGCTTTTCCTCCACACTCAGTAAAGCCAGACCCTCGCCAGCTTGCCAAATGTTCCTGCTTTTCCTGTCCCCCCTCCCCCCCCAACCTTTTCCCTCTGTGTGTGTGCTGAAATGACACAGCAAGAAACAAACTGTGTCTGCTGGATCACCAGCTTTGTAGGCATGTTCTGTCAAGAGCTCCCTGCCCACACCCTCCTCCCTGCCTGCGCGGGAAAGTCTCACTCCTGGACCGGCTGCTGGCAGGAGTTGGGGCCCGCAGAGGCAACGATGCTCTGGCACTGCCCAACAACTCTAGGCTCAAGGGCAAGAGGTGCCAGGGGGTCTCAGTGCTGCCTGACCGCCAATCGCTAATCTTCGTTAAGCCCAGGGACTGTAATCTCGTTAGTGGGATTGGTGCTGGCGAGGCTTTGCACACCTCTGTGCTGGTGCAGGGGCTGCTGTGCATCAGGGCAGGGCTGTCGGGAGTATTGGGTGAGGTGGGGTCCTCAAGCGTGGGTGTTTTGCCCCAGAGCATCACATCTGGGGATGTTCCTGCATTTGGGAAACGTATGATGGGTTCTGGGCTTGTAGCATGCTCAAAACAAACAGGGATCCAGCCTGGCAAAGCCCCTCTGAAAAAGATCCCCAAAGCTGATCCCGTTGCAGTGCACGGGCTCCAGGTCCAGCTGGAGGAGCAGTGGTGCTGGCACGTGTCTGAGCCCAGAGCCTGAGGATCTGCGTCGGCACTGCCTCAGCCAAGCGCTGGGTGTAACTGAGGCTGTGGAACTTTGCAAATATTCCAGCAGGAAAAGTTTGTCTTGCCTGTGGGGCAGCTGCAGGGGCGTCCACGCCTGGAAGACACAGGAGGGATCTGGGCAGGGGGAAGGTGGGAGCAGCCAGAGGGTCGCAGTGAGGGATGGCTGGGGGAAGAGGAGGAGGAGGAGGCATGCATGGGGACAGGGTCTGTGGATTGATGCTGGAGCATTTGGGTGCAACTTTTTGGTGGATCCAAGAATAGAACAAAAATTGACCTCCACATCTATTTCACACCTGTTTTGAAAACACTGGATTTTTAGTAACACTTCTAGCAATGCATTTTTTTGATTCCATTTAGAAAACAGGAAAACAATTTGGGTTTTTTTCCCTGTCTCTCTACTCCTTCCCCTTCCCTGCACAGACCCAAGCATGCCAATGCATGGTGGGCTTTGCTGAGCTTCCTGCGCCCCTTTGCAGGGACTCCTGCCTGCTCCCGGCACCCCAGGAAGTGCTCACCCTGCCTGGAGACCCCAACGGGATGGACGTGGATGTGTCCTGCCGTGGGCCAGCCCTGGCCCTGCAAAGGAAATACACCAATTTCCTCATTAACCCGATTGGGAAAAGTAAAGCATTTTCATTCAGCTCTTGTCCAGTGCTGGGGTCGCTGATGGATACCAGGCAGGGCTGGCGGGTAGTGAAGCATGGTCCTGCATGCAGGAGATCAAATTACTGCTATTAAAGGAAAGAATGAGATCTGTTACTGCGCTGGAGAGGGTAGCAGTGGGTGTCAAGGTCTTGAGGGAACTGGTCAGGCCAGGGAATCTGCTGTAAGGTATTTTTTTATTATTTTTTTTTTTCCCTTTTTTGCTGGGGTATGGAGATTTTGAGGCTGTTCCTGCCGGTCTGCATGTGTTTCTCAGCTGGATGCAGCCGTGGTTTGTAGGGAGGAGCAGGCTGGGAGCCACAGCGGTGATGCTAGGAGGACGGTATGGTGAGTGTCCACCACAGGCCATGCATGTGTTTCTCAGCTGGATGCAGCCGTGGTTTGTAGGGAGGAGCAGGCTGGGAGCCACAGAGGTGATGCTGGGAGGACGGTATGGTGAGTGTCACCACCAGGCAAAGCCCATTGGGAGTTGCCAAGCCAAGGATTTGGCATACAAGTCACGGGAGCTGTTTTCATACTCACTGTCCTAGCAGGTCTGTTCTGCCCCCATGCTGGGGAGTGAGCCCCTGGGAACTGGTGGCGAAGGCAGGCATAGCGCCCAGGGCAAAGCCTCCTGAGATCCTGGCTCATCCATCATTCCCAACCCCCTTCACTAGAATTGCAGCTGGAGGGACAGCCAGACCTCTCCTGCCCAGCTGCAGCGGTTGGCGTGGTTTGGTCACCCCTGTCCCTGCCCACAATGCAGGCAAAGACGTGGCTCCCCATGAGGCTGGAGATTCCTGGCAGAGGAGCATGATAAGGGCAGGATGGGACCACCCATGGACTCCCTGCAGCCCCTGAAGCACGGTGCTGCTTTAACCCCCCAGCACATCACGGCCAGTTGGTTACAGTAATGAACATCTATTAACCCATCCTAATGATGTGTCGTTTTGGTCTGGGTTCAAACAGAAACCCTCTCCTAATGCAGACGGAATTTGAGGGGGTCCTGCCTGCCTATGGGGCATCAGTATGTAGTGGTGATGCTGGCCAAACTGGACATGGAGACCTCCGGGACACATCTCCGGCTGGGAAGGGGCAGAAAGCTCCTCCTCTCCAGGGAAAGCCTGAAAGGGGAGCTCAGCCCTGTTATTAGACACTGGAGAATCACTGAGGATGGATCGCTGTGTGAATGAAATCCAGCTGCTCCCCAAATGAGTTGGGTGCCCACAGCCCCAGCGCCCTTCCCCAGGCTGGTGGGCAATGGGTGGCCACTAAAGGCGCCCTGCACAGGCAGAGCATGCTCTCTATTTTTAGGTAGGAGAGACAGAATTTGTGGTGTTTTGGGTTTTTTCCCCTCCCCTTCCCCTATAGCAAAGAAATCCTTAAAGTTTCCCGTGTGAGCGCAGCCTGAGGGAGGGTTCGTGTGGGCTGCGAGCTTGTGCTTTGCATTCGACTTGGGTATATATTTAGATTTCTTTAGATTTCTGCCCCCCTCCGAGTGAGACTTGCTTTTGCAGCTCCCTGTGCCTTTTCCCGCCCTTTGAGGCGGGGGGGCGAAACCCACCAGAAGAGCTGCTGAAAGAATAGCCCTATGCCAAGCTGGAGAAGTGGGAGCTGGTGGGGGCTCCTTCGTTGGGCGGGGACCTGCCATGCCAGCTCCATCACCCCATGAGGGTCCTGCTCCCACGCCTCGGTGGTGTCGTTTATAGGCTTGGAGGCTCTGCTGGCAGCAGGATGGGTCATGTCTGAGATGTGAGTATGGTGGTTCAGCTCCGTCTGAAAGTCTCCACCAATGCCTTGGGCAAAAGAAACACTCCTGGGTGCGTAGTCCCTCGGGGAAGCTGTGGCTCTTTAGTCTTCACCGATAAGCTCACGTTGGTTGTGTTGGTGTCTTAGGTGTATCTGGAGACGGTAGCAAATGTGTTTCTTGGTTTGGTGGCCATGGGAGAGTTTGGGTGGTGGTGGTTTAGGCTGGGGGGGTGCCTATCGAAAAAGTGGTTGTCTTAAAGGGAAGAAGCAGCGAAGGCCAAGTGTCATGCAGCTCCTCCGCTCTGCAAGGGCTCGGGTGAGTGATGGGTCCTGGTCTGCTGCACAGGGAGCCAGGAGCAGGAGCTGGGTGTTTCCGCATTAAATGAGGTTGACTGTTTGTGTAATTTGGGGATTAAACTCCCCGTGGCTGCCCTGACTTCTGCACATGACGACCTCCTGGTACCGTCAGCAAAGGGGGGAAAAAAAACCTGTGGGAAAGCAGAGTGGGCCAAGGTGATGAGCGACTGTCTAAGAACAAATTATGCCCCAAATGGATGGGAAAAGGGGCTGCTCGACCGTGGTGCCAAAGAAGTTGGGAAGTGTTATGGGAGCCACCAAAAGTCAAACCTCACGAAGGATGCTCAAAGGGAAGGTGAGCCATTCTCCACCTCTACAGGTGGAAGCAAGGCACGATGAAGAAATGGCTGTGGAGATTTGGGCACAGAAGGATATCTCACCTCAGCTTTTGGTCAATATGAAGAGGTAACAAAAGGCTGGATAGTGGGATCAAGGACACAGCCATGAGCACAGCCAATGCGGAAGCCAAGTGCTGAGACCATCGCGCTCATCAGCCCGGCGCTCGGCATGGCTTCCCCCCCACTCTCTGCTTGGAGAGAGCTGGCACATGAAATGGCAGGTCTGGTAACAAGTATTTTTAACAACTCCATCGAGTTGGGGGAGGCACCATCTGACTGGAGAATAGCGAATGCGATGCCTATATTTAAAAGCGGGGGGAGGAGGGGAAAAAAAGTAAGGCAGGCAGGAATAGGACTGTAAGCCTGACCTCGATCGCATGCCATTGCAGAACAGATTTGGAAGGCAAAAGAGGAAAATGAATCATGGGTTTGCCAAAGGTAGGTCACTCCAGGCTAACCTGGCATCAGAGACCTGGAAACGCAGAGAGCTGCTCTTTGTAGTAAAGCTTTTGCTCTGGGAAAGTGTTAATGAAGCAGAGAAGAGGGGCAGGAGAACCGGAGCTCTGGGAGGCTGGCAGGGAAGTGAGCAGCATTGGGATGGCGCTGGGTGGTGTTGAGGGGATGTAGTGGCTGGTGGTGACCAGTGGCACTTCTCAGGGATGAGTCACAGGCCTTCCTGCTTCCAGCACCAACGGCTTCCTAGAGCTGGGGGAATGGAGGCTGCCACCCCGGGCTGGAGGAGTTTGAGGGCTGGAGGAAGAGATGTGGGATGCAGTGAGAAATGGAAAGCCATGTGCGTATCGAGGAACAGCTAAGATATCTCCTAGGAGCCCAGGTCTTGCTGATCGGGAAGTTGTCTTGTGGAGGAGGAGGGGATGAGTGAGTGAGCGCAGGGTGACTATAGGCCAGCGGTGACGTGGAGGAGGAGGGAGTTTTGCAGGCAGGATGGCTAAGTCTCAGTGGGATGGAGGGACCATCACCTCTTGCAGGTGGGACCCCTCGGTATCTCTCACTCCGGTCTCCTGTGTCCAGGGAAGATGATGAACTGAGCCTGGACTGGAAGGAGAGCTAGTGGTCCAAGAGAGAGCTGGAGGAACCTCGCTTTGGCTAGCAAAGCAGAGGCCAGAGGATGGGGGGTGGCCATGACTGCCATCTGTAGATAGAGCAGGATGGGAAACGGGAAGGAGAAGAGCTATTTCAGCCGAAGGCCAACACTGGCAAAGGAGCGGCGTAGTGTATAAAATGACCCCAAATAAATGTAGACGGAAAATTAGAGCAGCCATTAGAGCACCTGCTCGAGGAGCCTTCCAGTGGGAGTAGCGAGTTTTTAAGGTAAAGTTGGCAAAATCTGGGGGAGATTGAGTGATGTGAGTTGATCTGGACTCAGCAACTCTGAGTACCTGGCGGTCCATGTCCTCCCTGCAGGCAAACCTGCTGGCCCCCAGCTGGGGAGCATGGTGTGTGTCAGAGCGTTGGAGGTGACAGGACACATGGCCAGGCATGGCGGTTCTTTAGGTTTCCTAGGCAGATGTGCTTCAGCTCTGGGAGTGGTGAGATGGCGATATGTCCACCTCGGAGGGTGTAGGTGCACACACGCTGTTCTGTGTGCTGATGTCCTGCTGCACTGGATGCTTTGTGGTCATGATCTCTACCATGGGCTAGAGAGGCAGTGGAAGATGCAGAGCCTGTGAAACGAGAAGCCCCTCGTGTTTCCCAAACAAGCCCCCACCTTGTCCCCCACAGCTGGGACCTCTGCATCCTGGGTGCTGCAAAGGTACTGGACTTCCAGCTCCTTGGGGAATAAAAGGGGGAGTTTTGGTAGTTGGAGTGGCTGAGCAGGTTCCAGCTGGTGGGCTGGAGCCACTGCGTCCTGGCTGGGCATTACCAGCTCCTGGTTTTGTAGGGAATGTTGGGATGTGCCCTGGGAAATTTTATCTTGGAGCCGGAGAGTTGCAGCAAAGCTGGGACTGGCCAAGGGACTGCTGTGGCTACTGAGAGCAGGACTGTTCCAGGGGCTGCTGGCATCATCCTGGGTGGCTGGAACAATTCCCAGTCTCGCTGTGGCCAGTGGTATGTCCTTGGGTATGTGGCGTCTGTGACTACAGCTCCCCCTTCCCTCCCCTCTCTCGGCAGTGCCCCTCCTGGAGCTGCTGGTGGTGCTGGATACTTAGCCCCCCAAAACCCCCTAAAATCTGTCTAATCCCCTTTATCTCCACCCACATGGGAGCTGGGTACCCAAATGCACGTAGAGGTCAGGACTGCAGACAGCCTGTCCCATCAGGGTGCTGCAAGCCTCCAGTTTCCCAGCTGCAGGGCTCAGTGCCACTAGCTTTGCTGTGCCCACAAAATGGGGTGGAAAGAGGTGGTCTGGGTCCTGCTGGAGGTATCACTGGCTGGGGAGATTTCCCTCTGCTCCATCATCTCATTCTTGTCTCCTCCCTCCACCTCCTGCTGACGAAGAGGCCAAAGGAGGGGTGGTGATGGCCTAGCCCTGGGGGAAGATGTCTTGTTCACCTGTAGGAAATGAGCTCATCTGTTTTGCGTCCCCTGTGCCAAGGACCTCGGGGAAAGCCTGTGTTTTTTTGGACAGAAGCCATTTGCAAAGGCGAGCAATCCTGGCACGGGTGGCAGGTACCCAATGGCATCTCGGTGGGGAGCTAAAGCTCAGCCAAGCTTGAGCTGAGGGGTTGCACGCTGCCTTCAAGACTAATGCCACGGCAAATGATGCTGTTGGAGCAGAGCGCGGTGGCCTGGGTGTCTCTGGAAGGCGGTGGTGAGTGTTGGCTCATGCATCATTCCCACCTCCCTGTTCTCGCTCCTCCCATGGCCCTGAGAAAAGGGGCAGATGGTGGACTGGGACTCAAGTGGGGGACCTTGAGAAGATGCATGTGGTTTCTCTGGTGCCAAAGGAGGAGGGCGGTGAGTCTTTCCAACCTCAAAGTCCTTACTGCTGTGTGCCAGGTGCTCCTCAGCACTGGGGTCTGCCCAGCATCTCCCGCCCAGCGCTGTGGTCGGGGCCTGCAGCAGGACGTACTGATGTCACCCTTCCTGCCTTGGGCTCAGCGTCAGGGTGGTGGGGACCCCTGCCTGAGCTTCCCACTGGCACCTCAGTCACCAGGGGAAGACTTCGGCATGGTGGCTTTCTCTCCCCCTTGGAGATGCTCTTCTCCCTTTGCAGAGCCTCGTCTTGGCTCCTGCAGTGGCCGACGGGGAGATGTGGTGCCAATGACTCAGACGAAGATGAGGGCTTAATTAGCACTGGAAGAGGGGGGAAGAGAGAAAAAAGAGAAAGAGCCTTTCATTGCACAAGATTGATACCACCTCCCCCAGACAGTCACGTTTCTGCCGCATCACTCTCCAGCCCGGTGTCATGTGCGCCGTGCCTGACACCGGAGGACAAATGGGGCCCGGGAAGCGGCTGTGAGGTATAGCGGGGCACTGCGTTATTAAAAGCCTCAATGAATAAATATCTGGAGGTACCAGTAGCTTTCTTAGCTGTCATGCTTTGCCTTGTGGTTGGATCTGCCCTCTGCTCTCGGCTCCTCGGGGTTAGGGTAATGCAAGCAGGGCAGGAGGGTGTCTGCAAGATGTTCTCCCTGTCTCGGTGGGATGCTCAGGGAAGCATCGAGTCAAGCTGCTGGGGAAGGCATGCTCTGGGTGGCCCCCGCACCCTCAGCCCACTGATTTCTGGCTGTAGGGCCCTTCACCTTGGATTATACACGATCTTAGAGCCCCTGTGCCCCTGCCGGGATGGTGGGAGGAGGCAGAGGAGAGCAGTGTCCTGTCTGATGAGAGCTGGAGATGGCGACTATGGAGGAGAAGGTGGCTGGGGCAGTTTCATAGAACCATAGAATGATTTGGGTTGGAAGGGACCTGAAAGCTGATCTAGTTCCAATCCCTTGCCGTGTTGAGGGACATCAGGGCACCGCTTGTCGGGAGCTTTCCTGCAGGCATGCTGCTCAGGCAGTGCTTGGTGCCCATCAAGGCTTGGCAGGTACGTCCTCATCATCCCAAGGAGTCTGGTGTGGTCAGCCTTGAGGGGGAATTACCACTATGCTGAAGGTAAGGCACCTTCTCTCTGCTGGGGGTGCTGGTGTTGAAGATAACATCACATGTGTTTTTTCTTTCCCCTCCAGACCAATGATGCCTTAGGAGCCACCTGGAACTGGCTGTACTTCATCCCCCTCATCATCATTGGATCCTTCTTTGTCCTCAACCTTGTCCTGGGAGTGCTGTCAGGGTAAGTGAGATGCCATCCTTCCCCTCCAGGCCGTGTCTGTCACATGTCTCTGAGCCCCAAGGTTGGCCTCTGGTCCTGCCGTGCCCCCCAGAACCCCGGTAGCTGTCCTCTGTCCCCTCCATGCCTGCCTGCCCCACAGCAAGGGGTCACTCCCTAGTTGTGCTTAGCTCCTTCACTCCCTGAGGGGCTGGGAAAGGGGCTGCCTTGGAACCGCTTTCGTCTTGTTTGGCCTTGCTGAAAAGCTCGTGATTTTGGTCACCTCTGAGAAATGGTCACTGTCGATCTTCTGGCTGCTTGGGACCTGCTGGAGGGGAGAGACATGGAGGGCCCTATGGAAATGGTTTTGAGTCCAGGAG
>NW_010424065.1:0-10767 GCF_000710305.1 Buceros rhinoceros silvestris | reverse complement strand
TGTGGTTGGGATGGGGTCGGGATCGATGGGAGGCACCTCCACCCTGTGTGGGCTGTGGCTGGGAGGACGTGCCTGGTGTCGGCTGGGGATGCACGCTGGTGAGGGTGGGGGTGCCTGGGGTGGACATGGCCAAGCTGGGGACGTAGGGACAATGCAACTGTCCCTGTTCTGCTCTTCCCAAGGGAATGAAGGTTTTAATCCAAGCCTTTAAGCTGGGTTTGGAGAGAAAAAGTGGGTTTTGTCTCCATGGCATCAGCATGTCCTCAACCGCTGGCAGGGGTGGTTGGGATGGGTTCGGGAGCGATGGGAGGCACCTCCACCCTGTGTGGGCTGTGGCTGGGAGGACGTGCCTGGTGTCGGCTGGGGATGCACGCTGGTGAGGGTGGGGGGGTTGGGATGGGTTCGGGAGCGATGGGAGGCACCTCCACCCTGTGTGGGCTGTGGCTGGGAGGACGTGCCTGGTGTCGGCTGGGGATGCACGCTGGTGAGGGTGGGGGTGCCTGGGGTGGACATGGCCAAGCTGGGGACGTAGGGACAATGCAACTGTCCCTGTTCTGCTCTTCCCAAGGGAATGAAGGTTTTAATCCAAGCCTTTAAGCTGGGTTTGGAGAGAAAAAGTGGGTTTTGTCTCCATGGCATCAGCATGTCCTCAACCGCTGGCAGGGGTTGGTGCATGGGGAGAGCATGCACCAACCCTCACCTGCACTGGGAGGGGGATGTGGCCTCCTCTGCCCTTGCTGCAGGTTGCAGCGGGGACACTGTGCCCAGCAACAGGCTGTTTTTTGTCCCGATTGCCCATTAGGAAAAAAAACCAAACCAAAACCAAACACTGTAGCACTGATTTGGCCAGCTGGGAAGCCCTTAGGTGCAGGGGTCAATGGGGAGACTGGCTCTGGTCATCTCTGTCACGGTCCTGAGTGTTCCCGTGAGTTCAGGAGAGATGGTGATGGTTTCAAGAGTGCTTCTGGAGAGTCAGGTTGGGCTTCAGGGTCTGGTGGTGGGTTTAATTTCCCCAGCTCTCAGTCTGGGGTCTGACTGAATCCAGAGGCTCTGGGGACAGGCTGCAGGAAGGTCTTCACGCTGCCTTGCAGGGAGGGAGCACTTTTGGAGGATGAAGACATCCAAGCAGTGTTGGGTGGCTTTTAGAATCATAAAATCATTTTGGTTGGAAAAGACCTTGAAGATCATTGAGTCCAACCATTAACCCAGCACTGCTGGGTCACCACTAAATAACCCCTGTCCCTCAGCGCCACATCGACATGGCTTTTAAATGCCTCCGGGGATGGAGACTCCCCCACTGCCCTGGGCAGCCTGTGCCAGGGCTTCACAAGCCTTTCGATGAAGGAATTTTTCCTCATGTCCAAACTAAACCTCTACTGGTACAACTTGAGGCCATTTTCTCTTGTCCTATCACCTGTAACTTGGGAGAAGAGACTGACCCCCACCTCTCTCCAACCTCCTTTCAGGGAGTTGTAGAGTGATAGGGTCTCCCCCGAGTCTCCTTTTCTCCAGGCTAAACACCCCCAGCTCCCTCAGCTGCTCCTCATTGGACTTGTTCTCTAGACCCTTCACAGCAACAAAGCTCTTCTCTGGACACGCTCGAGCACCTCAATGTCCTTCCTGTATTGATGGACCCAAACCTGAAACCGATATTCGAGGTGTGTCCTCACCAGTGCTGAGCACCGGGAGGTCCTGCTGGCCGTACTGTTTCTTATGCCAGTATAAATCAGTTGATTTTCTTATGCCAATCCACTTCAGGGATCTGAGCAAACTGGGTGTTGGTGTCAATCAGGAGCTTTCCTTCAAAATCCCAGAGAAGGAAAGTTAGGAATCTTGGGGCTAGCTGGCTTGCTGAAGCATTGAATTGTGCCAGCAGGGTGTTTTGTTTGGGCGCTGAGGCTTTTGGTACCGGTGCAATGCTGAAAGCAGCCTGGGGACACAGCGAGGTGGCACTGCTCTGGCCTGCAAGCCAGCCGCTGGCAGGAGGACCGGACTGTGGGGTGGCTGGTGGGATGCCTGGCCCATACCCCGGTCCAGGCTCAGCGCTTGCCTGTGCTGGGACTGCTCGAGGCAGTTGTTCCCGCGCCCGCTGAGTTGGATGCAGTTGTCGAGGGCTCTTCCCAGGCGCCGGCTGGCATTTCGACTGTTTGTTTATCGCTAATAGGGTTTGTATTGGGGAAGGATGCGAGTGGGTGGGTGGCCTAATTGGCAATGGAGATACTCTCATGGCGTGCCAGATACCTAGGGAAAAGCGGGACTGCTCAGCTGAGCGAGGTGAGCAGAGGCGGCAAGCTGGGCTCTGCCACCCAATGGCAAGGCCACCGTGCGTGCCCTCCTGCCCGGCCACGGCCACGTACACCCCCTGCGGCTCAGCGGATGCAGTACCTTGGTTCTGGTGAAGCATCCTCTGGCTAAAGCTGCTGCTGGAGCCTTGGAGGGGTGTGACATGAGGCGAGAGAAGGTACTTCTGCATGTGAACAAGGTATGTCCTTGAGTGTAGCAAGAAGGACTCCATTCCTTGCTTTGCTTTCTTAGTTTTTATCGCTTTTAACACTTCTCACGATCCTCTTGTGCTAAGGAAGAGAGTGCTTGGCTCTGTTCTGGGAGAGGACGGGCTGCCTTTGCATCCCCCTGCCTCTGAGCTGGATGAGCAGGCAGGGTCTGGCTGGATCCCCCTGCACACCCCGTGGCTGGTCTGAGCTGGGAGAAGGTCACTTTGGGGATGACCTCATGGAAACACCTCCACGTGAATGAAACCTTTCCCTGACGCTACAGCACTCCTTTGGGGGAAGACAGGCACCCTGCGAGCTGAAATCACAGTCACTCTGTTAACTCAGGGCAGAGTGGGGAGCAACGAGCTCTCGTAGCCTGCTTGGAGAAACCTGGACCCAAGTTGCTTGCAAACTGCACCATCTGCACTGGCGAATAACAAGGTCCACTCGGGATTTCCAGCCTTCTTCTCAAAGTTCACACTCACGAGCTGCTGCAGAGCTGTGTCTCTGTTCTCGCTTCATCTTGGCAGCGGTTTTCTTTGGGGAAGCAAATACCGAGGCAGGCCCTGAATGTGAAGAGGCTGCAGGAGGACATTTGTATGTTTAACTTGCCACCATCAGAAGTTTGCCGGAGCCCAGATTTAGCAATCTTCTGGTTGCGATGCGCATCTCTCCCAACAATCAGTTCCCCAACTGTTAAGCTGAGGCATGACCTCCGTGATGTAAACAGCCTGGATCCATCTGCTCCTAAGCGCAAAGTATGTGGGAGAGGGAAAGAAATTATTTTCATCATACCGAGGCTCCTCAATTTTCCTCCCTAAATACGAATGCGCACACATGCACTGGAATTACATGCAACACTATTAAGAGGAGATGGAGTTGCTCCAGGCTTGGAAAGCCAGTTCTTCTGGGGCTTTGGCATTTATTACTATGTCTATTAACTTTCCCCCTCTATGGGTGCAATTATGGATCAATTAATTCTAACCGAAATCAGGCAAGCAAAAAAAAATGGCCCTGTTCCTCTCTGAGAGCAGGTATGAAGCCCAAGGAGATGTGACTGCTCAGCTTTTAAAGCTACGCAAGCTACCAAAATAATCCTGGCAGAAGAGAGTCAGTGGGAGAGAGCGAGGCTGGAGCATCAGCTGAAATGCCCCATTTTCTGCCACGTGACAGCTGGTGGATTTGGGAGCTCGGGAAGATGCTGAGACTCATATCAAGTGTTGCCTGCTGGCGTTCTGCAGCCTGAGGTTGGTGTCATCCAACCTGCGGTGGGGCAGGGTGCACCTGCTGCTCCGCACCTCTTCCCGTGGAGGACCGCTAAGTGCAGAGAGACAGTAGCATGCTGCAGCCACCTCTGCTGCGGGATGGGTAGGAGAGGTGGAAGGGACCTCCACCCACCCTGCAGCCGATGGCTTGGAGTCAGGGGGGTGCAAAACTTGCACGTGCCCCGTGTGGAGATTTCCAAAGGCGTGTTCTCCCTTGTTAGTGAAAGGGGTTTGGGGTTTTTTTTGTTGTTCATTTGTTTTTCGTGTAAAGCAGTTTGGATCCATGTGTCCGTGCTGCATCTCCAGAGCAGCAGAGAGCAGGTGAGAGCCGTGCTGGCCGGTCCCCGCTGCCTGTGGCATGCACGGTGCAGCGGCAGCAGTAATGCCATCCCCTCTCCTAGCCGCTGCAGAGGGCCAGCCTGCTTCACCCCTCCCGGCAAGGTGATTGCTTAGGTCTAGCTTGTTGCTGGGAGCAAGAAGATGAAAGACTGAAGATAAAAGATAAGCTATGCTTGGAGGTAGAGCACCGAGGACTCATGCAGAGCTTCTGATACCAGACAGGTTCCGTTTTGACTGTTTTCTCTCTTCTTTTCCTCAGTCCCTCCAGTAAAGCTCTTCTCCATCCCTTGTAGCGTGTGTCCTGTTGAGGTAGACCTGTAGCTGTGGTCTGACTCCTCCCCTATCCAGTCTCACACTTCCAGTTCCTTTCCAGGGTGACAAATCTGCTCTAGTCACTGGCATTCATGGTGTGCAGCAATAGCTGAGACGAGGGGAATGCTGCTCGACCTGGGAAGGTTGGGTCCTTGGGTCTGCCAAGGAGAAGATATCTGGAAGTTGATGGTAGAGCATGAAGTTGAGCACGGTGGCAAGAAAAATGAAATCCATCTTCCTCGTACCAAACAAGAGAGTCATTTGAATCCTCCTAATTGCTTCAACTCATCCTGGTGATGTTAAGTCTTTTCTCCCTTTAAGTCTTTTCTGCCCCCCACCCCCAGCTCTTGCACTAAGCCTTTGAAAGAAACGACTAATGTTATAATTAAAGGATCAATTTGGCAAGATTTCTTTGTCTTAAGATCTTCTTTCTTTCAGGCTGGGTTAGCACTGCATTTCCAGTCTCCGGAGAGTTTTCTTCAGCTCCTTCAGGAGCCTTCTGTACTATCTCTGAAATCTTTTCACTTTGCTTAATTTGAATTTTTTTTCCCCATCCAATTTTGGGGCATAACAGATGACGAATAAAATTAAGTTTTATAGCAATTAATAATAAGGACATTGAAGGAACAAGTGTGCATTTTCAGTGGAGGCAGGGTTGGTTTTTTTGCTGGGTCCTCACAAAACCTGGGCCCTGTGCGCTCAAGCTGGATCAGATGGTTCACAGCCAAAAATGCTGGGAAGAGGATTATTGTCTCGGAGGTAAGCAGTTTGTGGAGGGGAAAGCGGAGAGACACGTCACCTACATGCAGAAAGGCTTGTGGGCAGGTCATGACGGATAGCAAGATGCCAACAAAAAATATTTTATTGGAAGTATGAAAGCTTGGAAGCATCGTCGGTTTAGTTTTTTCTTTAATGGTTGGAGCATCTCAGGTAGTGGCTCAGCTGAGATGCAGAACGGCTCTGCCTGTTGTGTGTTCGGGGACTCACTAGCTGGAACCGGTGTAGTGGGGAGGGGGGCTGTGATGCCTCCTGCCCAGTCGCCCGGCACCATCACGGGATGCGTGTTGGTCAGGCCACGTTTGGTGAGAAATGGCCACACTTGTCATTTTGTTCTGGGGAAGTTCTTGTGTCATCAAAGTGGTATTTAAACACGAGTGAAGCAAAAGCTGCCTTTGAGATCTTCATCTTTATTCAGCAGCCAGGTGGGCATCCATATTCAATGAGTGCCTCTGCCTCGCTCTGCCGTACCACCTTTCTGCAGAGGACCTCCAAGCCCTTTGCAAACAAGCCACCTGACGAAAGGCCCGTGTGTCTGGTGTGCCGTGTCCCCTGGTGAACGACGACTCCTCTTACAGCCAGCCAGCCAGGACTGAATAAAACCCCACAACAAAGAGACGACTCTGTGACTTTCCCCTTTGATTTCTCTCTGCAAATTGTTTGCCAGCGTGTGTCGACTGCTTCAGGTTTGCTCTTATTTGTGCCTCTACGAATCTGCTCAGTGGACTGCCCGTTGTCTGAGAACCGTGAGTGAAAATGCTGGGGTTGGATCCTCCTGACAAAGAACTCGGCAGAGAGAAAGACTCAGCAGATAGCACGTTCTTGCTTACAGATTGCTTTTGGAGCAGTTTGTTCCAGGTCATCGTAACTTCCATCATCCTGGTTAATGACAGCAATTGCGTGGCCAAGGCTGCAGCTCTTTGACTTGGCAGATGGCTTTGAAGGTGCCCGGTTCCTTCGTGACCATGAACTCCATCCTTGCAAAGGGATGCTGGGCGCTGCCACTGGGGGAAGTCGACAGGATGCCCGAATGAATCACGTAGCGTTATTGTTTCTTCGTGCATCGTAGGAGGCTGTTTGTTTGTTTTGCAGCGGTGGAGTGACATGTACAACAGTTGCATTATGGGTTTCACGCTTGATGGTTGGTTCTGAACTCATTGTAATTGTGTGTTGAAGGCGTCGGAGTGCTTAGAAGTTCCTGGGAAGCCAGCTTGCTGAAATATTGAAAGTTGGTGATTTTTTTTTTCCCCATGCTGTATCTCACCTGCACTACCGGCCTGTGCACCTTGCGTCTGCAGATCACTGTCACGTGCAAAGGGGGACTATAAAACTGGTCTCTGCTCACAGAGGGTAAAAACTGGATCATAGGAGGGAAGGGGAGGAGTGACATTTTCCCAGCGCAGATGAGCCGGTGGGAGTGACTACCAACGAAGCCCGGGGCCCTTGAAGCAGTGAAGCTGTGCTGCTCACACCAACCCTGCCCGATAAGAGCAAAATTAAATCCAGAGCTTCCACCTCTGCTGCTTGGGCTACCAGACCCTCCACCACCTTCCTGTAACTTTCTTGCAGCGTGGGTCGACCATGCCGTCGCTGCCTTTGGTGCAACGCTGCAAACAGACATGCCAACCTCAGCGTTGTTCCCATGGGAAAGTGTTGAAACTGAGACTCTGCAACTGGAATGTCAGCTCCCTTCTCCTGGTGACATCTGTCCCCTGTCATTTATTTTTCTCTACTTCAAAACAATAAGCTCTCCAAACTGTTGGCTGCTCTGAGCCCAACCCAAGTATCCCAGAAAACCTGTCTTCTTTTTTTTTCTAAAGGTCACGGCAGAGTTGAGCTGAACACAAAGCAAGTGTCCGTGTGTGCATTTCTCACTGGGATCATGGAGTACTTCTTACTCTTGGAGAGCAGGCGTGAAGCGTGTGGAGAGGGGTGATCCCACCCTGAAACGCAGAGGCCGGATTGGCCACCTGCATGCGTGCTGGGATCCATTGGTGAGGGACAGGCTTTGCAGCAAGGTCCAGCTGATGCCAAACCATGTTTCCAAGCAATGGGTGAACCTGCTCTTGGGTGAACAAGAGCCTGTTGGCTGAAGCCAACTGTGTACAGAAACAGGGATTACTGGAGAGAAGAGGGGGGGTACTTAAAGTCCTTGCTGTTCAGTGGGCTGCGTTCTCCATCAGCAGATGCCGAGTTCTCCTGCGTTTCTCACTGCTTTGAGTCATTTCAGTGTCTTCCTTGCTGCTCTGTCTCTCCATCAAGTAACAATTATTTGAATTCTTGAACTTGCCAACAGTGACTCTGTCCCTGCTGCTTCAGGCCCTAGGTGGAGCCACGATGGCCCCTATTTCTTTGAGGGACCAGCTTACAAAAGGAGCTCTTTAGTGCTGGAGTCTTGGCTTTGCGTCTGGTGGCTCCTCATCTGAAGCCTTTCTGACCCCTCCCCACAGTTTCCTGTTTGGGCCACCTTCTCCCCGTGTCTTCGTGTTGTCGTTGCCTGTCCCTTCTTCCTCTATTTTTTTCTCGTCTTAGTGTGGCGTGTCAACACAAACTAGCACGACGAGGCCTTTCGGAATTGTTCGTGCTGCTTGGTATCAACCCTGTCTAATACAAGCCCCTTTAGGACCTGCTAGAAGTGACAGTATTCCACGTGTGGCCTGACAAGGGCTGAGTGGAGTGGGGTGATGAATTCTTCTCCTCTGCTGGTGATGCCCTTGTGTTGCAATCCGACATCCTATCGGCTTTCTTTGCCTCAGCAGCTCTCTGTTCACTTATATCGAGCTTCTTGTCCACCAGAACCCCCAGGTCCCTTCCCGCAGAGCTGCTCCACGGACAGGTAGCTCCCAGCCTGTGCTGCACTTCAGGATTATGTTTTCCCAGACCTTACACTTGTCCTTGTTGAACTTCATCAGGTTCTCATCAGCCCACTCTCCCAGCCTACCCAGGTCTTCCTGCAGGGTGGCTCTCCCTTCCAAAGTGTCCACTTCTCCACTCGGTTTGGTGTCATCAGGGTACTCTTAATCCCTCCAGTTGCCAGTTTGTAAAGGAGCTATTTACCACCACCCTCTGGGGGTGGCCCATCAGCCAGATCACCCACCCACCTCATGGACCACTTGGCTAGACCGTAACGCATCCGCTTCTCTAGGAGGAAGCTGTGAGAAACTGTATCAAAAGCTTTGGAGAAATCCAGGTAGACATCCACAAGCTTCCTCCAAAGGCAGAAGGTAACCATAAGCATCTGTCCCTTCTTAAAGGGGACAGCAACGTAACGAGTAATCTCAGGCCTGGTATCTCCCAGCTCTTTCCCATTTTCCTGTTTGCCACCAACCCCTCGCCAGCTTTTCATCCCCCGACTCGTGTGTCTGCCCGTGCTCTCGTTAGCATCGTCAGCTCTGATTCTTGCTGCAACTTAGTCACAACACGGTGAACACGTCAAAGTACACGGGATGATCAAAAGCTGCTGACAGCCACTAAAAGGAAATAACAAAAAACGGGATGTTTGTGTTCTCCTCTTCTTTATTCTTTCTTTTCACCAGTTAGTGCTTCATAGGAAGACTTCCTTGAGACAGTCCAGCTTTGTGAAGAAATTTTAGGGTTGTAGAATGGTTTGGGTTGAAAGGCACTGTTAAAGGTCATCCAGTCCAACCCCCCTGCAGTGAGCAGGGACATCTTTAACTAGGTCAGTTTGCTCAGATCCCCAAGGTCCAACCTGACCTGGAATCTTCTCTGACTTCCTGCAATTCAGGTGATCTGAAGTCAAAGCAATGACCCTTCTTCTAAAAACTTGCTGCCTCCTGCAGAGCAGACCTGTGAATCACGTCTTCCCTCTGCAGAGGTTTTGGTACCATGTAGACACCTGCTCTCGCTTTTGCCGTCGGTTCAGCGCAATATTCCCAGTCTGCAACGTCAGCTCTGCTGCGCCTGTTTGCCACCGTCTGTTTAAGTTGAAGCACCAGGTTACAGACTGCACAGTTAGTTCAACAGTCTCACTTCACTTCCTTTACACCTCTTGGGTAAATACCATCTGATCCCCCCTGGTTTGCAACTGTCTCATCCGTGTTTTCCAAGCCGTCTGTTGTCGGTTCTGTCCCATAACCTCCTCTGACACCTTCCTGCAGTTGAAGGCGGTTTTTCCTCAAATTGTGGTGCTCAGACCTGAAGCAGAGACATGAGCTGAGACCTGGTGAGTGCTGAGGAGAGCAGCAGTCTTACCTGATGTCTTACAGATGGTGTTCCTTCTCATACATCCCATTATACACAGTTTTTTCACAGCAGCATGGTACTGCTGCCTCATCCTCAGCATGTCATCTAGTGTTTCTCCTCTCCCTGCCCCATCCTTTCTGCTGCCTCATACTCTTGTAAGATCTGCTTGTGAACTAGTTTGTAGGAACTAGTTTGTTGGTGGCAAAAGGCAACAAACTGATGGGTTTGAAGATGGCTGGGTTGTTATTTCAAAGCATGGAAGCCACAATACTGATGTGATCAGCACGATAGACCCACTCTGGACTCAAAGAAGCTCCAAAAAGCAGAAAAATGTGTTGAAGTATCTGTAACATTTTTTTTTTTCTTAGCTGGTTTTTGGTGGTTGGTTTTCTTGTGGTTGGGTTTTTGTTGGGTTTTTTTGGGGGGGGTGGGGTGGGGGTGGGGTTATGTTGTTGGGTTTTTTTTTTTATTTGTTTCCCCCTACATGCACCCCCAGGCACGCAAAAGAGGGTCCATTCTCAAGCTGGATGCTTCCATGTGGGTTCTCCTCCTATTAAAACCAGACCTGGGCTTTCCAGTCCTTTGAGCAGAGCACAGTGATGTAGCAAAAGCAACACTGCCCTGGTGTGAGTGAGGGTGTGGAGACCTGGGGAGGAAGGTGGCCCCCCAAGGTGGGGTGTGGAAGGCAGTGTCCCCAGGGCTTGCTGCTGGGAGCAGAAAGGCTCTTAGGCTGCGTGAGGGGAATGCCAAGGCTGTAGAGGAGAATTTGCAAGCAGAGGAGGAGCACAAACCATCTGTGCTGCCATTGCCCTGGCAGGCTGGTCACAGTGTGTGGATGGATGGTGCCCTTGAGTGCAGAAGGACAGATGGCACACTGCTCCCCAGCTCCCACGGTGACCTTCAGCGCTTGCCTCCATTGCTTGCTGGCTGCCAATGGCTTTACAAGGCCAAACGGAGACGGGCTGCAACGACACAGGGTTGGCACAAGTGGAGCTTGGCTCTCGTGGGTAGATTTTTCATGCTGGAGACATCCAGATCTGGGGCCAGGAGACCCAGGTGGACAAGCAGAGGTGTACTGGGGGGAACCACGCTATCTGCTGGGGTTGTCTGCGCCTCCTCTTGGGGACTCCACGGGGCAGCACAGCCCTGGACTCTTTGCAAGGCAAAATTGGGTCATCCCTGACAATGTAACATGAACAGGCTGGGGAGCAGAGCCCTTCAATGGCAGGCAAGCACCCGGCTCTCTGGGCACTGTGATGCCACCCTGCCTGCGACTTGGAGCCTTCTCAAGCAGCTGTCAGTCACCATCGCTGGCCCTGTTCTCACTCACATACAGTATTATCTCTACCCGCTGCTGCAAATTGGCTCTGAGCAATCCT
>NW_010424064.1:91808-93270 GCF_000710305.1 Buceros rhinoceros silvestris | reverse complement strand
ACGAGTGAAAGCCTCGCCAGAGAGACTCAGGCCAGACCGCCCCATGAAGCACTTTGTTTCATTACGTTCTTGCCAGAGCGGGTGTCTGGCTAGTAGGCACGATTTGCCAGAGCAATATGTGAAGTTTTGTACCCTATTCCCGGTCGCAGGGTTCCTCCCGTGTTTTCCCATGGGCTGGGTACTCCAAGATTTACACACTATCTGGACACGCCTGTTACCTGTTGCAGGTAACATTAGATCATGCAACTTAATGCATCGCATGTCTCATGATCACGAGTTTATGCCTCCTCTGGGAGGAGACAGTGATATTCAGCAGCCTGTTAAGCAGGCGCAGTGCTGCTCCCAAAGGCCCATCCGTCCTCGTCAACCCCAGTTTGACAGATTCAGTGTTTTATGACCCGTTATCTGGCTCTCGCTCTCTTTTAATTGCTCTTTCTCATCTCGCAAGACTGCTTCCCGTTTACTTTATCCGTTTCTTATCATACCAGAACAACACTCCTTTGTTTCTTTCTCACACCCGCAACCTCCAAGGGTGGGTCTTCCAATGTCTGGTGCCCTAGCGGTGCCCTGCCGCCGCCACCGCGGTAGCAGGAGCAAGGGGGCTTTGCTTGAGGCTTAAGCTGCCCCAGCCCCGCTGTGAGTCCGCGGCTTCTCTGCTGATGCCATCAGGCTGCGGTCAGGTCAGGAGGGCGGCGGTAGCTGCTGGCCGAAGGGGTTGCTGTTCGGCTGCGCAGCTGTTCACCAGGCGGACTGGTGTGGGTGAGGAGAGGCTGCGTGTCAGGCAGGCTGCAGCCAGCGTGTGTCTGGAGCTCAGGGAATCCCCAGTGTTGCTGTTGAGGAGAAACAGAGCGACAGAACTGGCTTTAGTGGTATCTGGTGGGTAAAGGCAGACATGCAGCTGCCGCAGCTATACGCTACCCCTGTGCAGAACTGTGAACAGATACTAATTCTCTTGTTATCACACTGTAATAATAACTTAAGAAGTCCCATTAATTTATACTTTATAAATTCATGTACACTCGGATACTCTGTTTGCAGTCTGTGGAACAATTTCCGATAAGGAAGGCATAAAAATGACACTGCTGATAACGCCGGCTGGAACCGGGCATTAACGAGAGAAGTGTTTTTCAGAATTAAACTTTGGTTTCATGTGGCTTATTTCGTGACAAAATAAAATGGGTTGTTGTAAGGCTTAAATTAGGGTCTTGTGTTAACTTTGAGAAGTTGTGGTATGTCCAGCCTCAGGCTTGGTACAAACTGGCTCATATGTTTGGCCAGCAGGACTAGGACAGGGATTCAGGAGTTGTCCCCCTGTACTGGGCACTGGTAAGGCTGCACCTCAAATGTGAGGTTCAGTTTAGAGCCCCTCACTCCAAGAAGGGCGTTGAGGGGCTGGAGTGTGTCCGGAGAAGGACAATGAAGCTAGTGCAGGGTCTAGAACACAAGTGACCCGAGGAGCAGC
>NW_010424064.1:83419-91762 GCF_000710305.1 Buceros rhinoceros silvestris | reverse complement strand
GTTTAGAGCCCTTCACTCCAAGAAGGGCGTTGAGGGGCTGTAGTGTGTCCGGAGAAGCCTGGAGAAAAGGAGGCTCAGGGAGACCTTGCTGTCAACAGGAGGTTGGAGCAAGGACGGGGATCAGTCTCTTCTCCCAGTAACAAGCAACAGGATGAGAGGAAATGGGCTGAGGTTGTTCCGGGGTAGGTTGGGTTGGTCCTTAGGAAGAATTACTTCCCCGTTGGGGTTGTGCAGGCGTGTCGCAGGCTGCCCAGGGCAGTGGTGGAGTCCCCATCCCTGGAGGGGTTTCCCAGCCGTGTGGAGGTGCTGCTGGGGGACAGGGGGCAGGGGGGACCTGGCAGTGCTGGGGGAACGGTTGCACTTGATCTGTCCCCAGGCTTCCCAGGGCAGTGGTGGAGCCCCATCCCTGGAGGGGTTTCCCAGCCGTGTGTAGGTGCTGCTGAGGGACAGGGGGCAGGGGGGACCGGGCAGCGCTGGGGGAACAGGGGCACTTGGTGATCTTAAAGGTCTCTTCCAACCTGAACAATTCTGTGTTTCTGTGAACACACACTGCAGTACAGAATCCTCTCGCACCTGAGTCGTGTCTGTAGCCACCCCCAAGTCCTGCCTCTCGCCATACAAACCTCTCTCCTCAGGGAATGTGGCAGTTGCCCCGGGTAGCCCAGCTGGGTGGAGGAGGTGGCTTGTCCCCGCTGCTGTTGGCTTTGTGGTACTAAAGTGCTCTGCTCTGTTCCACAGGGTTAAGTTTTACTTAATTGATGGGAAACTTACGGAGACCGTGACTTTGCTTTGGAGGATGTGGATGCTGACTTAGGAATCATTCCTGTTTTTACTCACGAACGAGCAACTTTTTGATGTACTGTTTGTACTGTTTTCCTTCCTGACACCCCTTCTCCTTTCTCTTTTTTTTTTGACAGTGTAAACAAGTCCCAGCAGAATTGCGAAAATTACCTCCAAGTGATGCGTCCAGGCTCTGTAAAGGTAAGATCTCATTTACAAGCAGCAGTGAACGGCTTTGTGCGGATCTGCCACGTGCATGCCCATCATTACCTTACATGTGCTGGGAGCATTGTGGAGTGGCAGGTTTTGGTATTTCTGTTTGTATTAACAACTGTCAAACAGGGAATAGAGTCCTCTGGAAAGCTGGCATGCTGTAGTCTGCTCCTGTCCTGGGCTACAAGAATATTTTCTGTGGCTTCTGAAAGGAAGTTACTGCAGAGCAGGAAGTGCTGTGTGGTACGATGGCTCTTCTCGTGCCTTCATGCACTCAGTAGCTGTCTGTGAGGTCGGCTGGAACTGACGACTCAGAGGATCCCTCCTCTCCATGTGCTGCAGTACCAGGTGAAGTCCTGAATCAGGGGCATTCGAGTGTACTGGAAAAACACCCTGTTGAGGCAGGAGGAAATGTGTGAATGTTTAGAGCTGTTTGTATGAAGACTTTTAGACTTTGTTGCTGGGCAGGTTACTGCCTCAAGCCAGATCTTGCAGTGTGTGTGGAAGTGATTGTCTAGATATGCTTTTGCAATGAATTACTTTGAAAATGAAACAAGATTTTGAGGGTTTCTTTTCCCCTTATTCATTTTCTTGCTGCTTGTATTTTCCCAGCACCTCCCCAATTTTATTTATCTCTTGATTTAGGAGAAAAAAATGTCAGGTGCTAATAGGCGCTAATTCTTTTTATTTGATTACACATGGAGATCATTAATAAAGGGTCTGGTTAGTCTGTTTGCTGATGTTGTACTCTTGTAGCTCTTGGGATGTCACCATTACCATAGTGCTTCAGAGCAGCTTCTTGTCTAGGTCCGAATTTCTGAAAGCAAGTTTATCTCCCTGTGCTTTTGAACCAGCGGCTCAGGGTAGTGAGGAACTGCCAGACTGGGAGCTGGTGTCACTCCAGAATGGTGGAATGGTTTACCTTTCCAGTCTGATGAGAGTGAGAAACCAGTGTTTGTGGGGGAGCGGAACTTGGTGATGGTAGTTCTAGCTGAAGACCAATGAAGTGCTTGGGGAAGTAATTTAACAGTGAAGTAGTTTGATGATAGTGTTGTGGCATGACGTTAGTAAATGGCGCGAGCCCAGTGTACTGTGGTAGGAAAAGGGTTGATTTGTAACGCTGTTACATAGTACAAGTCTGAGGATGTGTGATAGTGTGTTGTGACGAGAAGAAACACAGATCTCCGGTTGTTCGTGATAATTAACGGTCGTAGCAGAAACCTGTGAGGCCATGAGCAGTTTGTGTAGGGCGGTGGGTGAGGAAGCGACGGTGTGAACTCTGTCCTGTGAACACGGCTCCTCCTGCGGGGGAAGCACAGTCTAAACAAAGAAGCTTCAAAGACATCAAAATATTTCCCCATTTTCAAACCTGTCTTAAAATTTAGAGCTGCTGGTGGTTTGGATTGTTCACTCAAAATACTTAAGGGGTATGTTTTTAGGGAAGAAAGAGTTGAAGGCAGGTGTTCGAGGGAGAGTGAGATGGCGAGGTGAGTGGAAGAGAGGCGTGACATGGTTGAACACATGTAGGGTTGGTTCTTTTTGCTCTCTCCCTGGAGCAGACAGCTTGCAACTCTGGTCTTTGTAAGTGTATTGAACTCTTGTCTCTCTTACCAAATAAGCTACAATAATTTTCTATGCTGTGTGAAGTCCTAGTAATTTCGGGCATGTAAATATTTGTGTACACAGAATTTTCTAGACTAGGTGCTAGACTGTGAATTCTTTCTGATTACATCTGGTTAAGGGTGTGTAACACCGGAAATCACCGGTCTCGGTGTGCAGCGAAGGTTGTAAGGCGGTGTTATCTTGCCCTTATCAGTAGCAAACTAGTATCATTGTGTGGAAATCTGGTATCATTGCCCACTTTATGGGTAATAACATCGGTCTGGATAGACCGAGTACAGATCCTGGGTTACAGCAGTGGCACACACACCCCTTCCCTTTTCTCTTTCCTCTCAGACAGAAGTGCTTTCCCATCTTTTTTGATACCGGCTGCTGTTTCAGTGGCTGTTTCAATGCTGTTTCGGTGGCAGCACCGGCCTTACAGCAATCCTTTGTGCTTACCCTGTTCACAAACGCCTTTACTGCTGGCTGCGTTTGGGGTGTTTTCAGGAAGGAAGCCCCTGACGCTCTCGGGGCTTCTGCTGGAGGAATAAGTGGATGCAAGGCCTGCCTTGGTTTTTCTTCTGCTTCTTGCCTTTGCTGACATGCTTCACGTTAGAACATAGTGCTCTGTCTGGACCTGAGGTGTTTCAGCCTCTTTCAGCTCCACCACTTCATTTTTTTGCCTTCTTTCTTTAGTCCAAGTGGCATCTGGGGTGTCGGCAAAACCTGCTGTTTTAAAAGTTTTTTTCTGATGTCATCTCTCTTCCTAGCTCTTTCTGCGTGTTGCCTTCATCCCTTCTACAAATTTGACACCTTCGTAATTTAACCTCACAGTCCGTGTCTTGCTTTACTCCCGACTTGAGTGTGACAGTTACATTATTGCTCTCCCTTAGCTCACGTGCCTCTAACTCGCTGCTTTGTCACATACCAACTCCAGAGCTGCTGCGGATCATGCTTATGGTTCAGTCCTTCCTTGTCCGCTGTGAGGAGGGGGAAGTAGTAAGGTGTAGTTCATTCCCCCTCCTCTGGTACCAGTGTGGGATGCTTCCTGGTGAGCTCAAGGCGGTTGCCTGACAAGTGCACAAGTAGCAGAGCTGGTGAAACCAGGTTCTTCAGGATTTGTTCCCAGTACCTGCGATCTCTGGTATGTGAGAGTGAACCGTAATAAAGGCTGTGGTACAAGATCATCCCTCTCAGTCATGAAATAATCTCTCTTTTCTCTCTGGCCATGTGTTTCCATGACTTTTCCAGGACAACCAGTTTCAAATAATTTTGGTAGAGATGTAGTAATGAATGATGACACGGGCTGTTGGGTGGAGCAAACCGACTTTGTGGTTGCTTAAACCTTGTTTCCTTAAGAAAATAAGCCTAAAATCAAATGCCTCCTGGTGTGGGAGAACATATGAAAAATGTTTGCATAAGGAATCTACAGTCCCCTAATTGTGGTGTTCTCCATGTCTCCTGAAACCATTTTAAATCTCCTCTGTAACCACCAGCCCTGTGGCTGTGGCATACTGGCTGGTGTTTCTGGCCAGCACTGCTCCTCTGGCTGATGGGGAGGTCAGGTTTCATTCACACAGCAGCGTTACCCACCCTTGACAGTCTCTGGAATAATCCTGATGCTGGAAGCCTCTTTTGACTTCTGAGCTTTGGACAATACCCCTGGAGAGCAGAGGCCAAATACGTATCACAGTTCAGTTGGTGACACTGCTAATATCTTGAATAACAGCTCTCTTGAGGTCACTCTGGTCTGCAGGAGCTACAGATTGAGGAGGCTAATTCAGGGGGTGCAGGACCTGGCCATGAAGGCCACAAAGCACATTGAGTAAGTGGTAGATAGCTGATCAGCGTGTCCTTCACAAATCACAGCTCGTTACTAATGAGCTGTTGCAACGAAGGGCAACGAAGCTGGAGCAGGGTCTGGAGCACAATGCGCTGAGGAGCGGCTGAGGGACCTGGGGGGGTTGAGCCTGGAGAAAAGGAGGCTCAGGGGAGACCTTCTCAATCTCGACAACTTCCTGACAGGAGGATGGAGTGAGGTGTATGTTGGCCAGAGGGCACAACAGGATGAAAGGAAATTGCACCAGGACAAATCCCCAAAAGGGTTTGAAGGCCTGTCCCAGGCTGCCCAGGGCAGTGGTGGAGTCCCCATCCCTGGAGGGGTTTCCCAGCCGTGTGGAGGTGCTGCTGAGGGACAGGGGTCAGGGGGGACCTGGCAGTGCTGGGGTAACAGTTGGGCTCAATGAGCTTAATTAAAGGTCTCTTCCAACCCAAGCAATGCTGTGATTCTATACTGTGTGTTAGTAACACATTTCTGTAGCTTGCAGTGTAGGTGAGCCTGCAGCTAGCCCAGCTTTCTGCAGCGGTACAAGGCATTGAGAGTCCTCCATGAACTGCTGTCCTGTTAAAGCTGCTGGTAGCAGGTTGGATGTACCTGATAGGCTGTATTTTTTTTTTTACACAATTAGCAGTTCTTTTCTTTGTCCTTTAGCAGCTGATGATTTGAACCTGGGGACTCTGCCTGTCAGACTGGGGAGACCTCCCGTGTGTTACGTGTGTGAGAATATGATTATGAGAAGGCACGTGGATTTTTAGAGTGGATCTTTTTTACTGCCCCAATAAATCTCAAGAGATATACGACCAGATTGAAGTTTGGTAAGAACATAATTGCTGACACGGCTGTCTTTTTATTTTGATGATGTACAGTGTTCACCTGAGGTAACGACTGCCTTGTCTCTGCAGTTGGAAGCCAGTGCCATGTTGCATTCAGAACAGGGTTCTCCTGTGCTCCAGTGAGCGAGCGTAATTGCTGGCAGATGGGACTTTCAGGCTTCCCAAATTGCACAGCATGTACAATGTTCCCCGAAGCCTCTAGTTCGGCGACAGGAGGGTGAAGGCTGCACTGCTGTGGTATGGGTGGAAGCAAGGCAAGACTTCTCCTGAGAGAGGCCGGTGCTGCAGTACGCCTGTGCTTCACAAGGACAGCACTCCTAGACATTTCCGATGGAAAAATGCAGCCTGGACAGTTTTCCTGAGGCTTGACCTTCCAGATGTTAGTCTGGTTTCTGCTAGCTACTACGCTGGTGTATTTTTGGTAGTTCAGGATGACAGTGAAGTTTACAGCCTGCTGTTGCGGTGCTCCACAAATCCTTTCCTTTTCAGAGATGTTGCATCTTGTGTTAAAACGTGGCTGTAAGAAGATCTTGCCATTGTGATTAAAACACCGCCTGGAAAGAGATCTGATATGTTGACTTGAGTAAAGACGTTCCTCCTCCACCACGTATGTGGTACAGGAGAAGGCTGAGGAAATCTGTGTATTTTTATACATCTGAGATGTAGGTACTGTAAAACCACTTTGAGTTAAAACTGTCAGACCCCTCTGAACATTCTAACAAAACCCAGTGCTACAATTTTTGCGTGTCCAAAACTGCTTGAACAGCTTTCCCCCATCCTTCATTCCTCTTGACAGGAGCAGCATTGGTGGTACCAGGGTACTAACTTCAAAAAGGAGGACTAGGGCTATGGGAGTGAGACAGCTTAACCCTTTCCTGAACTGGCCACAAGGCCACAGAATAGCCTATACCCCCAGATGAAGAAAAAAAATTCCAGTTCTTTAAAATTCAAGACCTCAATTTGAACCTGAGCTTCCAAGGAGCACAGGCAGTACAGAGACAAAACCGAATGGTTTTAAGGGTGAAGGCGTTCTCGTCAGGCTGGGTTTGTATGAAGAATATAGAGCTACTGCTAGTTCACGTCTAAGACAGCTGGTGAAAATACTCTAAAATAGGGTGTTTTCGCAAGGGAAGTGGTGTTCCGTGATTAAGCTATGGAAGATCTCCTGCTTAGTTTGCAGCTTCCTCAGACATAGTCATGTCAAAGCTGGGTGGACTCTCATTCCTTTGGAAACCTTCCCTGGGATATAGGTGGAGAGAAACGATCAGTCTTTGGATTTTCAGGGCAGTGCCTTGAGCAAAAAATGTGCTGGGGTTCTGCGGTAAAAACTGGATTAATAGAACAGATTTTTAGGAGAGGTGGTGATGGATACGTGCATATCTTCTGTCAGGGAAGATCCATGTGTTGATCGTATATATAAATACGCAAGCTGGAAGAGCAGTGAGAAGAACTTGCTTGAAATATTTGTGTTTGAGGAGTGGAAATGCTTAGCGACAGATCGGCTGGCGCTCTTGTCAGTGCACCAGCTCGTCTGTGAGGAGTTACCTGCGTTTCTGTAGCGTTGGCCCATGGCAATGCAAATAGCCAAAGGGATGCAGATGTATTCTGTAATTTTTCATACCAAGTGGAGGATTTTCTTTATGTTGAAGAGCAGTGTGCCTTCTTTCAGCTGCTGAAGCTGAGCCCCTCCGTGCCAAGTACAACTCCGAAACAAATTTGTGGGGTTGAATCATAAACTTCAGGGGATGCATCTGATCTCGGTGGCACTGGTTGAGGCCACTCAAAGTGAGATTTACTGCTGGAAGTAAAGTTCTTCCACACTTGTTTTCATAAGGATGATCTTGCACACAAAGCTTAGAGCCTCAGCATCAGTTAAAAAAATAACCGCGGTGCTTAGTTGTGGAGGGCCACCTTCACCTTTTGACAGTTGGTAGTTGTTCCCCAGCTTTCTTACATCACCTCCACTGGTGCTGCAAGATTGATGTAGGAAATTTTGTGCAAATACACTCAATCAAGAAGCTGTTGTGTCACTGTGAGCTCTTAAAGATGCTCGTTGCAATACAGCATAATTGGCAAGGTCGCTGTGGAACAAGCCTCCGTGATTTATAAGTTACAAACATGAAGTCTTTAGGAAAGTTGGAGAAGTACTTTACAGGTCACCTTTATTTTTCCTACCATGGATGCCTTGCCTCACAGGCTCCCTGTATGTCACTGTGTATTATTGAAATGAATAAAGAAACCACTGTATTTTTAGCAGAGATTTAGTTTTGGGAGGGAGGTGGGGTGGTGGGTGTGTGTGTGTCTCAAAAGAGGGAAATTGAAGAAGCACCAAATGCAGTATGAGTGTTTAATTAAAAAGAATGGGGGTGTAAAGTTGGCTGGAAAGGACACATTTAATGAACAGACAGCACGGAGAGCTGGGGTTTCTTTCTAGTGTCCTAGTGCTGGAATCCCCCCAGAGGTGTTGCTGATGCTCAGGTGCGAGTTCACGATGTACAGGATAAACCAGCGCTTGCCTGGAAGAGGCTGCCATCAATCTAGGAGGAGCAGGAGAACACTGGTGTGGTGTTTAAAAATAGGGAGCCAAGGCCTGGAAGAGGTAAATGAATTAGCCAAAGTTCAGCAGAAGGCTTGTAGTCCATGAGAGAACTGGAAGCAGATCTCCTGCGTGTCGGGCAAGGCTTTGGACTAAAGCTCGTTCTCCCTTTTGATAAATGCATTTTGATTGCTTGTAGATCAAAACAGAACTCGACAGTCCTGTAAGATATTTTTTTATTGCTTTTAGGAATTGAATAAACCAGAATTTGATATTGAGAGCACAGAAGTTCATTCCATGCTCTTGCAAAATTTTCCTTGAGTCCCCTCACTACGTTATTCCGTGTCTGAGATCCCGTAAGTCATTCTTTGATTGGTAGTCAGTAGAAGTGAGGTGGGTCACCTACCACCACCACCACCTTCAGGTAGAAGGCTCTGCTGAGTTTCTGCTTCAGGGCTAGTTGCACACTCACAAAGAAATTGGTAAAACTAAACCAGTGACTGTGGCGAGCAGTTTAGTGTTGGACGGGAGGCTGGTTG
>NW_010424064.1:64487-83306 GCF_000710305.1 Buceros rhinoceros silvestris | reverse complement strand
CGCTGCCCTCCCGTAAAGCAACCCAAACCCAAAGTATGTTCCAGTCTGGTGCTGTCCTTAACATCTCTCTGTAATCCTGAGGGTGTATTTGGACCTTGAGAATTCTCTGAGAATAGGTATGAGCTAATTTGTAACCATACAGATGATGAGGATTGTGATTTATTACCTGACAAAGACTTAATCCAACTTATGCAAGATAACGTTGCAGTTTGTGGATTCCATGAAGAACAGGAGATGAATGTGGAGTACCTGTCATGGGGAAAGCTGGGACAGTGCGAGGTGAGCACTGCCACGATGCCAGACAGCACCTTAGACACCAGCAATCTAACTGTCTGTTTTGAACGTGAAACCTGTGGCTGCCTCTGCTTTGTATGATAAGAGTGAGGAATTTTTTTTAGTGTAATGACTTCTGTGTCTGATGACTAATGCAAATAATTGTGTTGTAGGTTTGGCCAGGTTTGTGAAAGACCCCAGACTTACTAACGCAGTCTGAAACGTATGTAAGAAAGTTCAAACTCTTCTGTGGAGTATTCCTAGAAAAACAGACCTAGCAAAGCCAGCATGAAATTTTAGTCCTGAAGACATTCGAAGTGCTGCTGGTAGTGCTGCCTGTAATTAAGCCTGCCTCACATTTCCCATTCTAAGACCCTGTTTCCAGTGGCATATAGCTTTGCCAAATTGTAACTGTTTGGGCTGAAACTTTCCATGCTGAATGCCTGCCTCAGATGAATTGTTTGGAAAGCTTCAACAGAAAATGGTTTCACCATTTCTGGGAATGAAATTAAGAGAAAAATATTTTCTTTTGCCCATGCAAACTTAATTCTGGCGTTTCTGAAGTTTCGAGTGCTTGGGACCGTGGCCTTGATGTTTTTGTGTATGTACATTTACATTTCATTCAGAAAAGGAACGTTTATAAAATAATGCCTGCATGGGTGTATTTGGATAGCTTGAGAACTTTTAACTCAACATGAAAACTGCAGATAATTTACTTAGGTTGAAAGGAATCTAATTACAGTGGTTTATTGTTCATCCTTGGGCTGTGTGCTTGGGGCCTGAGTTCAACAGGCCCATCTTTCATATGGATTAGCTTTAAGATTGGTCTCCTAACCTAACTTGTACTTCAGTTCTTAGATATGAAGCATGGCTGATGCTCTCCTCTTCCTCCTCCTCCTCCACAGTTTGCTGCCAGGCCGAGCTGTTGAAGTAAGGTTGTCTTCTGCACTACCCTGTGTGTCTGCAGATACCAAGACCATCCAGAAACCTAATTTTCGTTAGATCTCTGATAGCCAAAGTTTGACTTGCTATGCTCTAAGTCTCTTGCTCCTCCAGAGAAGGAGGTTAAAGGAATATCCCAAAGCTTGGGAAGGAAAGAAACACTGTAACAGGCACTGAAAATCCTTTGGAAAAAGATTGTTTTCTTTCCTTGATGGGTATAAAATGGAGAGGAGAGGTAAGATGCCACCACCACTGTGGCATGCACAGTATAGTGCAGATTTGCCCCTGGCTGCAGACTCCTTAAACACGGAAGGATGAACTCTTCTGGAAGGCAGCTTGGCTGTTGTCTCTGCTTATCGTGCTGGCCAGAATTGTTTCTTTGGCTTGTGCTGTGCCTGTGCCGAGCTGTTCCCTGTGGCTCTGTGTTTCAGTCCTAGTCCCTGCGCAGGAGGTGCGTCTGCTGGGAATCACCCTCCAAGAGGTGCGGGGGCTTTAGCAGCATTGCCAGCGCGTTGTGGTCCAGCGCCGCCATCACTGTGTGCTGTGGTTGTACACAGCATCCCATCCAGAGCGGGAACTGCACAAACACACAGAGCGACATGGTCACCGCCTGAAGTTCACAGTGCAAGACTCGATGGGTGGGAGAAGGATGGAAAGCTGCTTGCACAGGCCTTGAATTAGTCTGCGAGCCTTCAGTCAAAGGTAGAGCAGAAGTGGGGACACACTGCTGCTGGTTAGAGGCCATCGCAGATGAGAGACAACATTGCTTTATCTTTGCAGGGCTTTAAGTTTTCTCTCCCTGGTCTGAGCTGGGATACATAGCCAGGTTAGCTTGATTGGACCACAGGATGCTCCCTGAATGGCTGTTGAATAACAAAAGAGGATGTGAGCCAGCAGAAAAGACACTTGGGAAGCTATAGACATGTTAGGATTTGTCTGTGAGCTGACACAAGTGTGAAGACGATAAGGGAGGGTTCTAGCTGGGAGCACTGGCCACGTCAAAGCATTGGCCTGCAGGTGGGTGGTGGACAAGTCACTGCTGCTTTGGTCCTGTTTTATGCTCAGCCTCATGTGTGCACTTAGTGAGTAGTCTCCGTGGCACTGAGCACTCTATGTGCCATGTGTGTGTTGGTGTGACCATGGTACAACTGGAAACCTCACAGGAGCCCCCACTGTATTTGCTTTTTTTCCATCCCAACTTTTTTCCTCCCCTTTTACCTCCATCACTATTAGTTACTCCTGACTGTCACTGAGATCTGGTTTAGTCCTGCAACCAAAACTCTGCTTTCTGTTCCTTCATCATCTTCCCTCGCTGGCAGAACTGAAGCTGAAGCAGAGGAAGGAAACAATTGCAATGCTTCTCTAAGTGCAGGTCACTTCCAGAGCGAGATCCAAGCTGGTACACGGGATCTGAGGGAGGTGGTGTTGATATCTCTCCTGAAAGAAGCACGCTGTTGGGATATAGTGCCTGTAGCAAAAGCAGGCCCATGCTACAGAAATTGCCATGTGATGTCAGAGTCCTCAAAACTGCTGTCCCATATGCAGGTTGTTTAGCTACCCAGCTGCTGGTGATGGAAGCTTTAGCTACCTTCACATTTCCTGGCTTTTACCCTAGATGCTTGTTTATTGTTTGTTTGTGATCGTTCTCTTATCCAAAATATTTCAGAGAATTGTGGCTTCTGCCAAAGCAAAGTTTGTAGCTGAGGCCTGGTTGGATTCCTTCGTATTTTAGATCCAGGGTTTTGCTGGCTTGCAGCGGGGAAATGGCAAAAATCCCAGGAGTGTTTTGTATCGTGGCTCCTAGGAACCACAGCAGACTTCTGGGAGCACTGCCATCAGCCTGGGCTACGGAAGAAGAGTCTTTTGAAGTTCTTAGTTTAGGGAGAGGCACGAAGGATGAAGACAGTGAGGCAGAAGAGTAAAGCCTTGTTCAGTGCTGTGTTAACTGGTCATAGCAGGCGTGGGACGCGCCCCACCGCCCTGCCCGTGGGGTGGGCTGAGGAGACCTAGCTGGTACGCGGCGGGTGGCTGAGGAAGCCTTGGGTGGGTGGTTGGTCAGTTCGCTGAGGAGTGCGTCTGAGCAAACCCGCTGGTTAGTTACACTAACAACAGGGGAAAACAGGAGCGGTTTGGGCAGCACAGGTGTATGTGAGTGTGGCTTCATCCCGCTGAGCAGAGGGCAGCTCGGGCTCCTGGGGGCTGCTCGGGAACCTGTTCAGAGACCGACACTGTCACCTCCATCTTTGGGTTCCTGACAGCTCCCACGATCTAGTTCTATGTGGACATGGTTATTTTAGTGATCTAGTTCTATGTGGACATGGTTATTTTAGTGCTGACCTCTGTTTTTGATGCATATTTGACTTTAATTACTGGATAGAATTTTTGGTCCTGACAGCTCCCACGATCTAGTTCTATGTGGACATGGTTATTTTAGTGATCTAGTTCTATGTGGACATGGTTATTTTAGTGATCTAGTTCTATGTGGACATGGTTATTTTAGTGCTGACCTCTGTTTTTGATGCATATTTGACTTTAATTACTGGATAGAATTTTTTAATGGTGAAAAATAGTTCCTGGTTGAAGTATTTGTGAAGTAGTTAAGAGGGATTTTGTTTTTTTTTTTGAAGAGGAGAGTTGTTGGGAATCAGGCAGGTGTGTAAATTCAATCATTTGTTGTATTAATGTTGTTATTGCCAGAGAACTCTAGTTGCACTGCCCAGGAAATTCTTTTGGGGAAAAAAAAATCGTGGTGCCAGCTTGATACATTTTTCTGTGTTATTGGCAAGAGCTGTGACAACAATGAAATGCTTTTCTGTCCCTGTGCTGCACACCCAAGGCAAGGCTTTCTTCCTTTCACGGCTTCTTAGCTCTAAGTAAAATTAAATAAATGTATTTTGATGAAAGGAATCTACGTATCTCTAAACTACCTTAGCTCCCTCCTGAGGCTAGTAACAGCTACCCCCAGACCCTTGTGCCGTCCTCCTGCTTCTAACGGTGGCCATTGTCCATGAAAAGAAGGGAGAAAAAAAAAAAAAGACTTTGCTCCGGCCTATCAAGGGAAGAATTACCAGAGAGCTGCGGACTGCGTTCCCACTTCAAAGGCTTTTGAGCTAAGTTGGACGAGACTCTGGTCCTGAAGACTCTCTGGTGGAAGGGCTCTACCCAGCAGCTAACAAGCTTGGCCCCCTTATGTCTCTGGGCTCGGTCCCTCAGAGCTGGGAGTGGCGGTATATACCGAAGGGGAAGTTGTTTGCATAGCATTTCTCCTGAAATGTTGTCTCTGTCTCACTCCATTCCTAAACCACGTGTGCATTCTTTCAAATTACATTTCAGGGGATGTGGTATTTCCCTTCCCCTCTCTCCTGGAGGGGTGTTGACGTGCTATCGAACAGCTGCTTTGCTCTGCTCTGGAGGTGGGAGCCCTTTTGGCGTGGCTGAAATAGCTCCAGCAGCCTCCAACCTGCGTGCAACTGGGGTGGCTCTGGACCGAGGAGCAGCGTATCCATGTGGCAGGTGATCTGGAAAGGAACTTCATTGTGTACGTGGGGTTGCGTGTCCAGCGGGTATCTGTTACCACCATCGGAACCTGCCGTGCAGCCTCTCGTCTCAATCCAGCACAATACTGAAGCAATTCTATACCTGTATGTACCGAATTCCAAATGTTTAACTCAAGACCTGTTGCACTGAATAAAAGCCTTAAGAAATCAGGCTTTCTTTAAGAACATTTCTTGGAAGGAGTATAACAGCTCCCTGTCAACTGCAGGTACCAGTGGTGAGTGCGCTATGGTCCCTGCTTTGCTTTCCCAGCTGCTCGTACTTTTATACATCCTTTGTAGGTTCAGCACGAGAGTGATCTTTCAGTCTGATTTCTACGATCATCTGGAATACTGCCATAATGTAAATGATGCCCGTAATCTTGCTGAGCTTCCAATTAACGTCCTGCTTCTGCAGTTGAATCTTTCCAGAGTACCTCTGGTGACACAACATCCTTTTGGGAAGCTGGCTACCAAGAGTTTACTAATGGGGGAGTTCACAATCTTCTGTCAAGGCAATGATTTAATGCTACATGAAAGGTGTTTATTGAAAATGTGAAGTAGTGTCGTGTTCTGAGTTTTATACTGTGCTTAAGTGCTGCTGGGATCTTTTTCATGAACACCGCAGCAAAAAGGAGGCACTGCCCAGTTGAGGATGAGTCCGGGTTGGGCGTCACATGCTGATTTCCCCAGAGGACTGTCCTTTAGTGTGTGGAGAAGTGATTTCAACGTTCATCTGGTTTCGTTGTGGCATAATTGCTCAGTATTTTTGTCACTTCGTTCAGTTCATAATTTGTGAAACTATTTTGGATTATGCTCCCAGAAGGGGGAGAAAAAAACCTGAATTAAAGTATATGAAGAAAAAGAGTGTTTGGATCTAGAACAAAGATACAAACCAATAAATAAGGTTAATCAGCTTATTTAACATAAGATACAGCCCAGTTTGCTCTGATGGGAAGATATTATGTTTATAAAGGTTTTAAAGAAACTGTTCCCTCCTAATATGATCCAGTGCTGTTACAAACTCCAGAGTTCTTCTGGTGTGAAGATACCAACAGTGGCTCTGAAAGGCCGCAGCAGGGAGATCTGGGCCGCTTTGGAAGAAGTCCTGTTAACTTGGTGAGGTCAGGATCCTTCTGCCCTGATGTCTTCAGTTTCTCTTCTCAGTTTCTCAAGAACTGGTGCCGGTTGGTCCCAGAAAGCAGTATTTTCTGAGGCAGTCATGCCCTGCTTCATGAATCTGACCGCTCGCAGACACTGCTGGAATCCCCAGGAAGGTGACAGTGTCTGCCAGGTGTTGGCTGATGTGGTGAGGTGCACCAAACCCGTGACACTATTTATACTGTCTGCCAAGAGGTTCACCCTGTTCAGTAACACCTGCGAAATGACGTGTTCACCCAAGGAGTTCTGCGGTACGTACCAGCTGGCTGCCCGCCTCTGTGGTGTCCCCGTGCGGTACACAGCTCTCACACGGACACGGCCGTTTCCTGATGCCACTCCAGGCTCTCCGAGGGGACTCGCTGGGATTGTACCAGTGATGGGTTTGGTACAAAGTGGCTGTAGAGACTGTCATCCCTGCAGGGAGGTTCTCGCTAGGGAGGGGATTTTTTTTCCCTTTCAGTAAATCTCAGTAGCTGTTAATTAATCCCTGAATCGGTGTGTCATTTTGTTTTGAAAGGATTAACTGCCCTTTTAATTAAAGTATTGAACTCGACCTTGGGACCTGTAAAATTAACTGTGTGTTTTCCACAGCCTTGATGAAACTGCCTCAGCTCTTTGTGCCTCATTTCTTTTCCATGTGCATTAGAGACTCTTTGGAGCCTTTGGAACGTGGTTAATGTTGTTATGTGTTTGTGTCGTGCCAAGTGCGGTGGAGTCCTGGCTGATGTTGTGTTCTCTGGAAGTTTCCTTACTTCAAGTACTCGGTGTCCAGCCCATGCGTCCCGCTGTAGACTCTGGACTGTTCATCTGGGGGTGTAGAGGAGCACTGTCCACTGTTAGGTATAATTAACTTCTGTGTCTTACAGAGCTTGTACAGCAATTTAAGATCCTTGTGACCCTTTTTATGTAAAACCATAGATAGTTATTACGACACATAAGGATCCTAGTGGTGACTTCAGTCCCGTTATGCCCAGAGGCAGCAGTTGTCCCTCCAGTAAGCAGGAGGGGGGTGTGAGACATGAGTCAACCAGAACATCAAAACCGTCTTTTTTTTTTTTTTTTTTAAAGCCGTTGTACAATATCCAGCCATAGATACTGTAGCTGCGGCCAAAAATACAATCCTTGAGCTTATCTCACAGCTGAATGTTACTCATGGTGGTGTGAAGCCTCTCTGAAGGTGCTGATTGGGGTGGGTTTGTTAGGCTTCAGCACAGGCTAGTGGACAGCAGGAGGTGCTTAGGAGACAAGCTTTCCATTAAATATATAAGGAACTGTCTTCCTTGGGGAGTGGCAGCACTCTGCTGGAATCCGGCATTCTAGCCCTGCTCTGCTTTAGGAAACAGAGGTGTCCCATCGAGGCCAGTGAGTCTGACAATGGAGACTTGTAAGTTTTCTGGGAGCATCTGCTGACTATATGCTGTGGTCTTGAATCAATCTTTTTTCCATATGTGGGAGATACTATTTAATTATTTCATGACTGTTTTGTCGTATGTAAAACTGTTTTCAATACCATAATTTCATTCTTAAATCCTCAAAAAAGAGCAAAACAAGTACGAACAGGGGCTTTCAGGATCACTTTTTTCCCGAGAGCTTTTTTTCTTGACCCAAAGCTTCTGAAACTTACGGGGTTGCAAGCGCTGGGGCCTGATATCTCAGCTTTTTCATAGCCATATATCTCCAGACTAGTAATTTCTTGGGTACAAATCATGGCAAGTGCATTGTGTTGGATGCCTGAGGAGTGGATTGCACCTGGAAGTCGCGTACTTCAGTCGCCAGACGATGACCGTTGGTGTCAAACCCAGCCTGCCACGCCGTCGCTCGGTAGCTGGGCAGAAGCCCACCTGCCTCCTCACCGAGCAGCAGCTCTCCGTAGGAAACCACAAGTGTCAGGATGTACCTTTGATCCTTAATTTCTTTTGCAAGTGAGAAGTAATGCTTTGGTGTAAAATACATTGCTTGAAGAGTGGCTTCATAACTCTGTGTTGTGGGAGAAAAAGCAAGGACAGGTCACTGTGGCTGTAACTCTTGACTGCACTAATTTAATTTTTCTCAGTCTTGGACTTATTCTTCCTGGGACCGTCTAATACTATAGTTTGTACAGAGGAAAAATGTATTGATTGGGTCAGGGACATGAGTTGTGTAATTAGATTTAAAAATGCAGTGTCCTCCCTCTCTTGCTCAGAAGCAGTAAAGCTGCTTCTGACACCCCATTCCAGCTTCTTGGATTCCAGCTTGGTGGTGTTACGAGCTCTTGCTCTGAAGCACCAATTTACTTTACTCCCAATAACTGCTTTATTTGGTTTATAAACTATTTTTCTTAACTCCATAAAACTAGGGCTTGGCTTACAGGGTGCTGGTTTTACACTTTTAGATCTTGTGCAACATAAAAAAAATAAAGACATTTTTACCATGGTGTCCTCATTACCCATGAGCTGCAGTGCCCTGCACGGCACAACCGCAAGGTGCCTTCTGAAGGGAACGATCCCCAGCTCACAGAGTAAGAACGGATGGAGCTGGCCTATTCCTCCCCCTCCAAGAGCCCTACAGAATTCTGCTGCTCTGAAGCGGCAGCAGCACGTTGCAACCCAGCAGAGCTCGTGCTGTGCGTGAGGGTGCTCTGAACGCTGCTGCCACACGACTCGGCCGGCAGCCGAAGGGAGCTCTGCTCCCTGGGCACGCCCTGGGACATTCCACCTGCCACGTCTGGGTTTGGAGTTGTGCGTTTCCTCTGGTGCAAGGAGAACAGGCAGATTAATGTCTTTCTTACATAGTGACAGCTGTTTGTTCACTTCCTACCTCCTTCTTAGAGGAAGAACAAGTGAAAGGCTGTGACTGTAGTTGGAAAGTCAGCTTCTGATCTTCAGCTAAAGGCTGGTCATCAAAAACGCTTCCGTACAGGATTTGCAATGCTGCATGCCTGCTGTTTGTACAAATAGCAGGTGAAAACTTTACCTTTCCAAGTGTGAACCTAATTTCTAGCTCAGCGCTTTCAGTAGAAATCTGGGAGCATAGTCCTGAATCGATAATCCAGGTGAGATGGTCTAGCACAAGATGTTTACCTCTCCCTACAAACTTGGCTTCTGCTGTTCCCTAGAACGATTCAGCAACTCTGCTGGTAAAACACATCAGCCTTAAGTCCTTCCTTTCACTGTGTCAGATGGGTGCACCATGGCAGCTGTGGTCTCTGGAGACCATCGCATTGCGGCGGCTCTTGAAATGTAGCTTCTAGAAAAAGCAGAAATAGTACCTGGAACTGACAAATCGAAGACACAGTCATCTTGACAGACGTCTGTCAGACACATGTCTACTAACGGGAGGAACGAGCTTGACTGTCCAGTAATTGCAGTAATTTTAAAAAGAATCCTAGAAATATTTTACATTGTCTTACATTGACATAAGGAGGTTTTGTCCAGGATAGAGAAAGAAGCTTAAACTGCAAAACTGATGTTGAGTTTTAGTTTTGATTTAGAAAAGGATTTCAAAAAGTTAAAAAGAAAAATACCCTGGGATAATTGTGCTATAAATGTGTGAAGGCTGAAAAAGAGCCATCTCCTAAGAGTAAGAAATCTCTGCTGGGAAATACTCTTCAGCTCAACTCAAGATGTTAACTTAAGGCAGACTGTAACGTGAGGTGATGCAAAGGTCCTTGCTGACATGTTCGCTTGTAGGTGCTCCTCGTTGAAACTGCTGCTTCCATTATTTCGTGTAAATCCAAGCGACACCGTACTCGGATCACGGAGTGTTTTCAACCTCGGTTATCCCCCCTGCCCCCCTCAAACACAGGAGCTGGTCCCGCGCTGCAGCCACCTCCGGTTGTGCGGGGTGCAGTGGACATTGCTGATGAGCCCGGTGGCGAGGCTGGCTGGAGCAGGCCAGGTGTCCAGAGCCAGTGGTGTTTCCCATCTGTTTCAAGGTTTGGCTTTCCTCCTGGTGGAAATCCCGTGCACTGTAACACAGTCCACTCCAGGGCAGAGCCGTCCTTGCCGTTGGAAAGCTCTTTCTAATGTTTATGTCTTTGTTACAATTCTGAGTAGCTTTACCTTGTCATTTAGAGAAGAGCTGCAGCGGGGATGGAACCCTCTTTCAGGAGTCAGTGGTTTGTCTTGATGAAACTGAGTTTAACATATCAGACAAATATTTCTGCTTTTACTGATGGTTCTGCTGTGTTTCCTGCATGCTACTGAAATATCCCAAGTGAAAAAGTGGATCATTTGTTTTATCCCTTAAGTACTTGAAGACCAATACAGTGTCTCACAGTCTTCTATCGTTCTACATGGCTTCAGTTCTTCTGGTGTTTCTTCAGACGTTCTGTTTCCATCGTGTCTGTTTGGTTGTTCTCTTATGTAGGCTTGAGGATGTATAGTTTTGAGGAGGGGTTTTCAGGACAGCATGTGGTGTCTGAGCTGAGACCCCTCTGACGCTGACTCCAGCACGTCTGTCACTACCCTTTTGTTTATATGTCCTTTTCTGTTTCTGCACTGTGGTATTGCTGTTGCAGAATCAGATTCTTTGATGAAAATTCCTCTACTTGTCTGTAGGTTGGTATCAGACACAAGGTGTTCCCACTTTCTGATACCTGCAACCGATTACTCTTGACTAAGGTTAAATCTTGCATTTTTCCATATGAAGTTGATTCCCTTTCCCATCCCCCAGCCACTTCTTCAGGTTGTCTCTCCGCTTTGCACAGGAGTCCGCTCCACTCCCTTTGCTGCTCAGTCTGGCTCGGTCTCAGCTGTGTGTTGAAGCAGCACATTACCTGTTCCATCATTGGAGTTATTCAGGAACATACTGAATACACCGTAGTTTGGGCAGACCCAAGCAGAGTCTGGCTCAGTGCAGGAAACAGTGGTACCAACTTGGCCGTTTGGTTTTTCTGTTTTCCACCCAGCTTTGCACGTACATCAAGATGAAAAAATATCCTGAGAGGCAGCATCAAAATGTTATTACATCAAGATACTCCTGCTCCTGTCCTTGTCACCCTGTCTACAGCTTTTGATCATTTAGGGCATGAGCTTTCCCCTGATCTACTTGACCTTTCGCTCTGCTCTTGGAGGAAATCGACTGCTTGGACATGATTTGCTCTCCAGAAACGTTGGCTATCGGTCAGTTCTGCCTGTTGCCTAAAATGTTTGCGTAATGACTTGTTCCAGCGTTTTTCCAAGAACTGAAGCTAAGTGAAAAGGCGCTGGCAGTCTCTGGCAGGTTCAGATGGGAAGTACCCTGCGATGCGACACATCTGGGGCAGCTCGGCTGTAACACTGGAGCCGTTTGCACACCCTCCAGCTCTTCCTTCCCGGTGCTGAGGTGATATTGTGCCTCAATGTCTGTGATGCACGGTTGTCCGATGCTGCTTTTACTTGTTATTGAATTTTGTGGGTAATTCATCTAATTAGCTAAAACGTGTTCCAGAAAATAAAGTCTCCAGCAAAATGCTGGGGCCAACAGGAGGCATTTAAACATGATGAGTACCCAACTTACGGGAATTTTAGCAGCTTTTGGCCTCTTGTCACTGCGTATTATTGTTGTTTTGCGTTTAAAAAGAAAAGTGCAAATAGCAAACCAGAAGATTTTGCTAATTAAAAATTGTTCTGCAGAATTAAATATAAACTGGCCTTTCTGTCAAGGCTCTAGCGGTTCCTGAAACCGGTCAATGCTGTGTTTCTCCACAGTGGTTGAAATATGTCAGGCAGGTGTTTTCAAAAGTCCTTATGCTGCGGGGAAATATACTCTGATGTAATCTGCCTAATTTGACTCTTTGAATTACTTTCAAGAACACTTGCTGTTTGTAATGGAAATAGTTCACCAACCACTTCAGAGAGGACTTTGTAATGTGAGCTGGTAAAACTCTGCAGGTGTAGTGGGGTTTTTATTTTATTTAACATCTTAGGTTTGTTTACTTTAATGTGTTACTGAAAAAGTGACATAAAAGTGGTTTAACAAGTCATTTTTCATTTGAAAAATGTTTTCTTATTAACGAAGTTAACATCCAGTGTTCTGCAGTGGAACTACCGACTCCAGGAAACCGCATTTTGCCCAGGAGAGTATGTTTCCTGAGGCTGAAATTCCCCGAAGACTTTTGTTTGGGATTGTACAGACCTGAGGCTTTTTGGCATAAGCATCAATTAAAAAATGGGAAATGGTGTTTTCCTCGCTAATTCTTGGCTACTGAGTGGAGGTTACTGGAAACCCTGTGTTTTAGCAACGCTCTGCTTTAATTTACTTCCCCCGCCCTGTGTAAGTTTATGAGTTAAACTGGGTTTGTCTCAGGAAAAAGATCCCGAGATGTCCGCGTTCATCATCCGAACTGTGGAGGTGAGCAGTCGACCAAAGGTTTCGCTTCTTGAGCGGATCATCAGGTAGAGAAGTAGAGATCCACCTGGGATGCCAGCTGGAAGGTGATGTTCGACACACAATGCCGTTGTGGTAGCGACATGCAAACCTGCAAAAAGCCACGAAGCTGGAAAAAAACCCAGATGAAACCTGATAATGACCAGCCAGGGCAGCCGTCGGTTTCCAGGTCCTGCATGATTGTGCTAGTGAAAATTTACTCCTGGTTTGGTTAACATTTTGGTTAACTTTACTGGCACGGGCACTGTTAAGGCTGTATTTCAGCAGAGGTAAAAAGATTAACAAAGTAGTGTGGGCTGTTCTAAGGAGACGCTGTTTGCTGTGACATTTAATTGTAGCAGATCTCAGTACTGTGGGGTTTTTTTCTTTCTAAATGGGCCCTTATTGTATTTCATCACTCGTGTTGCTTTGAATCACCCCCAGTTCAAATACACCAATGCTAATGCAGTGTTTCGGACGCCGGCCTCTGCACCTGCCAGGGTCCGGAGCGCTTCTCGCTGGTGGTGTGGCAGGCAAAGTCATGGCTTCTAAACATCCCAAAAGTGGTTAGTTATTTTGCAGCTTATTTCACAGCTCTCGTTTTTAGTCTGGGCTACCATGTGCCCTTGCCAAGTCTGGAGTTCTAAATCAAAGCCATTTCTGAATTAGCAAGCACCAACAAAAAAAAAAAAAAAAAAAAAAAAAAAAAAAAAAAAAAAAAAAAAAAAAAAAAAAGAAGGAAAAAACCCCTGAAAAATAAAGTTGACAGCTGTGAGGGTTTTTTTCCACATTCGTCTGCCTCAGAAACAGCTGAATGGATTTTATAAGACTTTCCAAAAATATCCCCCTCTACGCTAAGGGCAGAGTTAGCTAAACAGCAGAAAATCTTAGCAAATCTACTACAACTCGCTTTCTGTTTTGACAGCTCTTGTCTCTTCCTCAGTTACCGGCTGAGGGAATTCACGCAGGCGTGGTTAGTTTGTACTAGCCTTTCGGGGTGGCTGCTCTTGGTGTCAGGATCTGTGTTTACAGAAAGGTTAGTTGCAATTCACTGTTTTCCAGTGTGAGGAGCGTGGTGTTAATCAGAGGTCAAACCAGCGACTGGAGCAGTCTCACGGCTTGTGAACACCTTGTAGCTGAAGTTAAAACTTGAGGGGTGACCCACAGACAGAAAGGAGTGATGAAAATATGAAGTGAACAACGGCAGTCAGAGAAAAGTCTTTTTTTTTTTAAAAAAAAGTTTATTTAATGGCAAGTTGAAGTTTATTTGTTTAATGGTGAGTTTACAAACGGGGCGCAGTGAGAGTTCGCACTTGCTTTGTGCTTCGGTGACGTTGTGTGGGGTGTTACAACTATTGTGACACTGTCGTCCTTGTGAACCGTGTGCGCGTGGCCATGGTACTTCTGATTGGGTGGAATGAAGACTTAACAGCAAGCAGTGCCCCACGGCATTCCCTTTGGGCCCTGGTGATTTTACGCTGTACAACGTGATGGTGTAGGTGGGAATCCATAGTGGAATTAGCCGGTTCCTGCGAGTGCGTGTGTTATTATAGTGGGCACATCTGGGGAGCACCTCGTGCGCTGTGCTATCTGCAGAGAAGGACCTGCATTCCAACCCATGGCTGATTTTTGACTTGTGAATCTGTTTTTATGAGGTGTATGCGTGTGCCTGCCCCAGGAGAGTGAGCGCTGTTTCCAAACGGGCATTTGGAAACCATATGCTTAGAAAATACTGGCTGTCATGTAGTAGAAGTGAAGTTCCTTCTCTTGGTCAGCGCTGTAGGCTCTCTGAGCGAAAGGTTTATCCCTGTAACGTACCTGAAGAAATGATGAGCGATAGGTGCAAAGCTGGACTTCTTGTCTGTGATCTGGCCTGAGATTTATTCTGTTCAATAGGTTTGTAGCCATCTGAGGGATTATCTTCAGTCAAAACCACCCTCATGCTAATGAAAACATCCCTGTGTGGGTTGGGTGACATGGGCATGGCAGCCTGAGTATTTAATTTATAAATTTAATCCAGTAGCTTCATTTGTAAGACAGAACTAGAGCTGGTCTTCAGTTTCAGCTTGGTTAGGGACTGTGGAGTCCCAAAGCCAAAGTCACAGCACTGCTCCTGGGAGGGTGCAGCGCTGGGGAGCGTGAAGTGCTGGGCAGTGTTGGTCATCTTGGCAAAGCCTGTAGCAGATAATTTGACAGCTCCTGCCAGCTGCCCCTAGAAAGATTCAGCTGGTTGAAAGAGCGTAGAGATAATATCACAGAATTCACGGCAGGAAAGAAGCAGATTGTGGGTACAAAACTGGCATCATTAGGACCTGCTGTCTAAGACTCTGGTGCTCTGTTCCCTGTGGCCACATTAATGTGTTGGGCCGAGTACTGAGCAGGCGTGTGAAGGGATGGGAGATGCCTGCCCTGATGTGCAGAGCAGGAAGTGTTTCTGTGGGACCCAACACTGATGTGCTGGATTTGGGATGTGGAAAGATCTGCAGAATCCTCTAGCCTTGTTCCTCTCTCCCTCCTCTGTGTCCAGTCATCCCCTAAATAATTTTGTACAGGCAGCTCCAAAGCCCCAATCTTTCCGAGGTGCAGTGGCACAGCAAAAGGTCTGCGATGGGTCACAGGACGCCACAGAGGGGACAGGCACTGCCTGGGAATGCGCTGGTTCAATGCACCGGTCTCAGACAGGTCCCCTGAGCTAGGGACAAGGAGGTAGTGAGGTGGTAGCAGCAGCCTGTGACTGTGAGGAGAGTGTTGACCCAGGAACTGGTCTGTTCCTGTCCTGCCGTGGGAACTGCTGGTCAGTTCAGGTGATATTTTGTCAGTAAGAACCCTAGGGATGTTTTCTCTTGATTACGCATCTTTCACAGGCACCCCCTTGTCGTGGGGAAGGAGCTTGCCTTTGTGAGGTTGAGAGCTGTGCTGGTGGTGGCATGTGCCTCCAGTGGGGTCTCCCAGGCCAGACAGGTCTCAGCTGAAGGGTCAGACACAGTGTGTCCACGGGCAGGATGGGCTCACTAGCCTTCGGGCACCATCCTAGGAGGACAACTCTGACTCCAAACCCTGGCAGATGGAGCTCGTTTAGCCTTGTAAGGCTCCATCTAAGAGAAGGACACTCTAACCAAACCTACGACCCGAGGACTTCGCTGTCACCGTCCAAGCTCGCCAGGCCCTGGCAGATGAACCTCAGGTGTAAAGCGTGGAGCCAGTTCCGCGCACGCTGCGCCTCACCTAGAAAATCCACCGTGCAGCCCCGAAGGGTGCACTCGTCGCTTGCAGTGAGCGTGGGAAAAGCCCTTCCCAGATCTTCGCTCGCGAAGCCAAGCCATGATGTGATGAGGCATTGTTAGGCTGGTTTATTGCCACTAAGTGCATAAAGATACACCTCAGTGGTGCTGCCCTCTCACCTCTAGTCTTCTGCTCCTTAATGTCACTGCAGCCAAAGCAAGAAATGGGATCAAAGTCTTAACTGCCATTAGGAGAGAAGGTATCTTGTTCTGTCATTTGCTGAGGAAAATGTGGCCTGAGAGTAGCAGTAGTGTCTGAACAGCAAAAAGCAAGGACGAAGAGCCCTAGCCATCCTCTGGGACCTTGGTGCTGGCAGCAGCATAGCTGATGGATGGATTGAATTGCTGTGGGCCCTAGATCTGTCGTGTGAGTTCGTGGAATCTTGCAGTACTGATGGTTTTCACCACATGGGCAAACAGAAACATCTGTTTACATATGTAAATACATGTTCTGTCTGCCAAGAGGCAAGGAGAAATCCCTGCTGCAGTCCCGCCAGCAGAGGTGAGGAGATGTGCAGCTCCAGGGCTTGCTTGTTCCACTCAGAGGGAAGATCTGTCCAAGTCCACCTTCAAGTTCAGGAGGAAGGAATTCTTGAGGTCCCTGCAGTCCTTGTCTGTGGTACAGTGCAGAGTGTTGGGGAGTCTTCTGGGTATTAACATATACACTGAGAATTTCCATACAGTCACGGAGCAAGGGGGGGGTGGCGGGGGAGGAAATAGAATTTATCCTTACAAAGGAAAAAAAAATTCAAGACTTTAAGCATTATTATTTTTTTCCTGGGTTATGACCAAAAGTCCTGGTGTTTCTGGGCAAATTGCTAGTCAGAGCAACTAGGACTCAAAACTATCCTTGCCCGATTGCTCCAAGACTTGGATTTTTTTTGTTTTAAACTGGCTTTTCACTGTTTTGTGACTTGACAGCATGTTGCCATGTTGAATGATTCTTCATTCTGATTGTGGAAACACCATTTTCTGAGCAGCAAGATGGTTTCTGGTGACACCAGGGGACTTGATGCTGTTGACATAAGTGTGAAGATCCATTTGTTCAGTCATTTTGGGTAATTTCTTAAGATTTTTCAGGAGGCAGCTTTCTGATTCTCTTGCTCCAAGAGGTGACCTTCCTGGGCATCTCTAGCTTCCTGGTGGGCTTATCCAGGACGCTGCCGTAATTGTGCGGGTTGAGAACCCAAACCCTAGAGCATGTATCGACCATCTGCCCGGTTAAGAACTTTCCACGTCTTGTGCAACAAGCAGGTCCACGCTGTGTGTGCTGGAAAGCTCGTGTACGGTGGCTGACTGGGGCTCGATCTGCTGGGGATGCCCAGCTGGCCACATACAGCTGGGTGGCTGGGGCATGCACTCATGATGGAGGAGCTTCTGGCCCGTGTCCTGGCCTTAGCACCGTAGCTGCGTCCATCACCCTGTTTTCAAACTGTTGTCTGTTTTTGCAGCCTGTTAGCTCTGGAAGGGCCGCTCTTTGTGGGCTGTTGTGTGCTTGTGTTATGAAACTGGAGTAAGGATGAAGATTGAGTAGCTTCTCCCATCAGGATGGGTCACCTCGGGTCTGACTTGAGGCTCAGCTGTGGGCAGAACGGGGGTTTTCCACCCTGGGAATGAGGGGCTGGGACAGACACTGGTCTTTTACTGGGATTTTCGTTGCAGAAAGGGCAGAGTCAGCCTTACTCTACCCACCACCACCCAACAGCTGGACCATGGCTGTTGCTAGTGGTGGGGTCTGAGCCCTCTCAGATGGTTCTCCACCAAGCAGTAGCTCTTGCTGAGCCCACTGCGACTCCTCCTTGGCTGTCATCAGCCTGGTTTGCCAGGGCTCTGGTGTGCAGAAGACAGGTCATGGTCAAGGCAGAGCAAGCGTGGCTGACTTGCACAAATTTCAGAGTTTTCTCCTGCTCTTTGAAGGCCCTGTAGAAATCACTTGCCTTAATGCCCATTTTGCTCAAAAAGTATTTTTATCCCTCAGAGGTCCTTGAGAACAAAAGCCAATAAATGTCTTTGGGTTCAGCAAACAAAGGACAAGTGCAGAAAGTACAGATACTGTTTTTCTGAATCCTGTGACCGTAAAGGCAGGTTTCGATGTTTTGAAATCTGATGTTAATTAAGTTCTTCTGGTTGCTATTGCTGAGTGAGTTGCTTGTTCCCCATCTGCAAAATGGGGATAAATATTTTCCTACCTCATAGAAAAATCACACTAAAAATGTACAAAGTTCAGATACCGAGGTAGAGGAGACCATATAAAAATCAAAGATAAACACACTCCAGGGTTGGAAAATGCGTTTTATTTCTAGCAATGCTCTTTCTGTCCATTTAGCAGGTCTGGGAATTTGTAATCTTTCAGTGTTGGGAAAGCCATCAGGGCAGATTAATGACACTGTGGACGTTTTATTTTTGTGTGTGGGCAAGATAGTATCATTAATACCTGTCTTCCTTTGGCTGGCTTGGGGTGGAATTTGCACCGAGCACTGCATTAAAAAGAGATTGCCCTGCTATGACCCACCGAGTTTCCCTTTCCACCCAAAAAAATACGGGAGAGAGCCAGTGCACTTCAGCTCAGCTGTAAGCGGATGTGCTTCACCAGCCCTCTGGTATGCTTTGTAGTTTTTAAAAGAAAATCGGAATTTAGTGCAAAATATCTGCTTTTCCACAGCATCGTGATAGCCCTGATGGGGAAGAGCCCAGGGGCTCCTTCCCCCTTCTGCTGGGCTGGCGTGGGCTTCCGTGGGGGCTTCCCAGCCCCTTTGGAACGGGGCTCAGTGCCTACACCACGTTCTTACAGGATAAAATTGTGGTCCAAAGCCAGGGGCAGACCATGGCAGCGTTCCCGCGGGTTTCCAGGGGGTCTGGACCAGGTCCTTTCTGAAAAGAGGTCAGGGTGGCTTTTTTTAAGGTTTCTATGGCAACTTAAAAAACACAGCAACATAAACTGTGTGTTACGAGCCTTCAGACCCAGGGAGAGATGCTTTGAAGTGAATTTCATCCTGGTTTCCTAAATATTCCCATGCAGCGGTCTCTGGGCAGACCTCCCCGCTGCCCTCCAGCAGGTGAGGCTTTGCAGTGGAGGGGCAGAGGGACGTAAAACTGTCCTTGGTGGACGAAGGCTCTAGTGCCTCCCCTTTTCTCGCTGTAAGTAGTCAGTTTGCTGTGTCATTTGTACCGTCCAGAGATGCAGGGTGCTGCTGGGGACCACAGCACCTTCCCCTGCGGTGGCCACCAAGACGAAGCTGATGTGTAGGAGTCGGGTTCGAGGTGTGCTCCTGGAGCTTCAGCCGCCGTGGCAGGCGGGTCCC
>NW_010424064.1:57929-64402 GCF_000710305.1 Buceros rhinoceros silvestris | reverse complement strand
GGGCGGGTGCGGGGTGTGCTCCGGGAGCTGCACCCGCCGTGGCAGCCGGCTCCCCGTGCCAAGGCTGGGCATTTCCTCTTCACCTGGTAAAACTGCTCCCCAGATGGGCTTGGTCTGGGGTTTCAGCTTCTGGTCTGTGTCAGTTTTCTTATTATGTACCTTTTTCGATACTGTTTGAGCTGGAAACACTTCAGAAAAAACAGAAAAACAACAAAAAATTTCTAAAAATTCAAGTTGTGGAACGGAAACTTTTGACAAAATACTTTAAAACTGATGCTATAAATACTTCAGAACTGCTACAGACAGTTCCACAACCAAACATTTTGGCAGTTTCAGAATTATTTTAGAAGATATCCTAAAGAGTTATAGTTTTTAAAATTTAAAAATACACATAATTTCAAGGAATTTTAAATTCTTAGTGAGAAATTATGATCTGAAATGGATTTTCTCCCCATTATTATTTAGCAAAATATTTTGTCTTTTTTAAAAGAAAATTTATGTCCCAATGTGCAGGACAGAAACTATTACGTCATCTTAATCTTTTGCAGGATGGGAAGTCTATTTCCCATTGGGTCTGGCCATCAGACAACTGGGAAAGCACTTTCAGTCCTCATAGACATGGGGATGAACTTCCCTGTGCAGAGAGAGCAGAAAAGGTCTGGTGCTTGGCAAGGAGGGAAGAGCTGGTAAGCTTCCCCCAGGAAGAGTGTAGCCAGCTTCTGATGCTCCCTTCAACATGGAAAACCAAATTTTAATAGTTCTAACTAAATGGCAGAGATTGTAAATAGAACCATTCTTCTAGGATTATTCTTTTCCTCAATCCTGGAGACAAATTAATTTTCCTTATAAAAACACTCCCTTACCTGCTTTTGTCTTTACTGGGCTACTACATGTGGCTTCATAGTTTGTAGATGCAATAAACCTGCGCCCTCTTAGGGAGTTGTCCGTGTTTTATGGACCAGTTCAGAGCTCAGGCATCTCTAGCCTGGCAGGTACTGAAAATACCGAAGCCAGAAAAATGTGACTTTTGGGCTTTTCCTCCAAGAAAAGGTCTGCATTGACAGAGCTTTGCCTAGTGCAGAGGACAGAGCCCTGGAGCCCATGGAGGATGGTTGAGGCTTGTGTTGCGGGGTTTGGTGGGGCTGCTGGTGGTTTTGTTTTGGACCTGGCAGTCTGGGACTTGGAGAAAGTTCTTCCTGCACTTTGAGGTATTTGTGGAAGGCAGTCACAGGAGGAGATCCTGTCAAAAATGTGCTGTTGAGGCATGCCTGCCTCTGAGGGGTACTGCGGCGGTTGTTTAAACACGTGGTGGTGTGGCAGGGTGGGTTACGTGGTACAGTGTCCAGTGTAATGTGTACTTAGCACATGGGCTTGAACCTGCGGAGCTCAGAGTAGCGGTGGCCCTTCAACAGGAATTGGCTGAACCCCAAGCCTGGGATCCAAGTGCTTCAAGTTATGGAGTGTGCAGTACTCGGATCCAGACGTGACTTTAGACTTGACCCTACATCTAGAAAAATTAAGTGTTAAGAGTTCACCCGTGAAGTCCTTTGGGATTCTTGCAGCTGTAAGTGCTAACCATGAACGGTTCCTGACATTGCCATCAGGTCTGAATTCCTTCCCCTAATGCCGTACAGGACCAAGCAATGAGGGGTGGCTTTTTCCAGCGTGAGAAACACGAGGTTCTGAGGTAATAGGAGAAACCCAGTATTTTTCAATCCATACACTTGAAAGCACATCCTTCACTATACCGTGAGTCTCATCGCCTTGGTCGGGTTTCTCTGATGGAGGACCAGTGTGATTAGTCACTGACTCGCTGTTGACATTTTGTGGCTCACGCCTTTTGTCGTCGCTGCCTCTCTGAATCACGTTTCAGGAGAGGATGCTAACGAAAGCCAACCCAGATTTCTTTGCTCATGGATGATGTGAGTTTCCCGGTTATCACAGGAAATGTGTTCACCCTTGTAACCTTTGCATTTGTTTGGAGGGCTGGTGGAAACATTTCTCAGGGTTCAACTGAGCTTCTTTCATTTGATAGGAAAAATACACACAAAAAATTTCATACAATCATTCTCTTTGCTTCCATGTTAATAGAGACATTTTTTCTTGCTACTTCAGCTGGAAAGCTACCAGCAGCCTTGTCATAGATGTAGACTGTTACCTTAGAAAAAACTTGTATTTTCTATTTATTGCAATACATTAATTTTCCTGCAGGCATCCATTACATTATCGTGCACGTGTAGCTCACTGGATGGACAAACATCTGTCCCTGATTGCAGACAGAGTTCAAACGAACTTCTGGGGTCCATGCTCAGAGTGGTTTCACCGTGCCCAAGCCTGGATGGCAGAAACACCCAGGACACTTTCTTTAACCTGTTCAGAGGTTGCGTTTGCTGTGTTTGAGGCATGGATCATTTATTCTCAGGGGAGTATGTGAAACGCTGTGAAATAGTGAGTTGCTGTAGCTAAGGAAATGAGAAACTGTCAGCTGAAGCACCACAGTTACAGAAGTGGTCTGCTGCTGTTTGCTGCGGCAACTGAGTGGGTTCACCCAGGAAATAAAGTACACGGAAGTCACAGGTTGCAGGAGTCACTGGGATTGCCGAGCTCTCTCGTCAAGGAGAATTATTTGCGAGGAAGCGTTAAGTAACCTATGGGTAGTGAAGGTGTAGAGATCAGGCTGCTACCAGCTCGGCGTCAGCTGTCCAGCCGGTAGCAGCAGCGCGAGAAGACACATCAAACTGGGGATGTGGCTCTTTCAGGCAAGAGACTTATTTTTCCCTTGTATTCCTGTGAACATCCGAGTAAGGTTTGATGGTATTTACCCAAGTTTTACCTGGCGGGGAGGGTACCTTAAGGACCCCTCCAAATGATTTGTCATTTGTGGTTTGTAAAGTGTCCTGAAATAATTAGAGGGGATTGTGAAAGACAGCGAAGTGGGTATCTGTAACGTAAGGCTGGAGACGATGGTGAACCGAGTGATGCAGATCAGAGAAACGCCGTGTGTTCGGCTGGGGCAGGAAAGGCTGAGGATCTGCTGTGAAGTGTTGGAGAGGCACAGAAACCGAAGAGGGCTGAGATTTAAAATGCAGCAGAAAAGGGTGGGTGGGTTAATCTGTTTTGAAGACAATTCCCCAGAGTGCCTATTTTGTGTCCATTTGATGCAGGTTTTTTTACCCAGGACATTGTTTCTGACTTATGGAGAACAGTCACAGAGCCTGCACCTTTCCGGGAAGCTGGATTAGGCTGCAGACATGCAGTACCGAGTTCCAGTTTGGAAAGAATCCGCTGCAGAGTTCTCAAGTCAGTATATATAAAAAACCCCCAAAGATTTGCTGAATTTCATGTTTAGGAAGAACACAGCAGACTCCGCCGCGCTGCTCTGGGTCTGTTGATGTTAACTGATTTGTCTTGGCAAGGGAGTGGGGGGAATATGAGAAGGTAGCAAATTGCAGGATGATGTGAAAAGCCTGTAATTTTACTTTACCAGATAGAAAATGAAACAAGGAGAATCTATTGTATGACAATAATTACTCAATAGTCTGATTGCTGTAGTCAGGGATTAGTGTCACAGGCAATTTGTCACGAGTCGAACACGTGTTCTCTTGGATGCACCATATTGCCGTGCTTATAATTACACTTCCATTGCCCACACTGGTCGGAGGAAAAACTCTTCCTCATCAATACTTAGTTGAACATACTTGTACCAGATGTAGGTTCCTGTGGGTTTATTCCATCTGGGATAAATCAACAGAGATACCAGTTCAGCTTTTGAAGACAATGGACAGATTGTCCGAGGGTATTTTGTACCTGTGAAGGTTGTGTGTATCCCCAGTGTTGTTAATCCATCTAATCTCATCGGTTTTCGCTAGACAAATGGTGTTCCTGTCGGTTTCAATTTCTGCAGTGGATGTGGAAGAACTAATGTTTAACACTTGGTAGGGCAAGGAAAAGGCACAAGCCCTAGAACTGTGCATGGAAAGGGCAATTCTGATCAGAAAGGTGCGGCCCTGGAGGTCTGCCGACAGCGGTGAACACAGTCTGTCCGCGGTCAGTGCTCCTGAAACCTCCAGGTCTTACTGTGACGTATTTGCCAGCGTTTTCTCAACAGCCCTTACTGTACAGAGCCTTGAAAGGATTTGAATAACTGTCCCTTAACCCTAACCCACGGTACTTCACTGGGGCGCTCAGTTCTTCAAAACACCTCGCAGCCTGATGAGAGCTTTTCTCTGGGATTGGTTAATTTTTGGCATTGTTTCCACCCTTTGGATGTAACTGCCATTAGAAGTCGAGCTGTGCAGCAGGTTCACCATTGCAGGAGTCTGGCCCAGTTTTCCAGGAACTGTCCCGTTGAGGAACAGCACAACTTCACCCATGTGCTTAATGACGATGCCTTTTGAATTGATATACCCGTAACTTGAAATTGTTTCCCGGGTTGAGTTCTCCTGGTGCATGGATCCACTTCAGGCAGCTGAATCCAGCATAAGGCAAGATACAGATTGTGGGATGAGCTTTTCCTTACTGAAATCAAATTATAGCTAAGCAGTGCATGGTGCCCTTTGGGCTAAGAGCAAGGAGGCCCAGTAGGAATCAGTATAATATCCATCTCGTCACTTTAAAACAAAACTGCTAAGGCTCGTCCTCGCCGCGGTATTTGCAGGTTGAAAAGCTGTACCTCAGTGTGAAGGTAGGGATTGGGTGGAGGAATGAAAGAAGCCCTCCCCGGCTACGGGACTCCACTAAAATGAGTGAAAAGAGCCCTAGGGCACTGGGAGCTGAGTTCCTGGGGGACTCAGGGTGTGTCGGCTGCAGGAGAGCTCTCCCTGGCACTGGGGGCAGTCGTGCTTGAAATGTGCCTTTGTACTTTGACTTACGGTGTTGAACCAAACACCTGTTTGCCAAAGCCCCGCAGATGGGCTTTACATACAGCAGGCTCACCTATCACCTTTGTCAAGAACATCTTCTGTTGGTAATTTGTGTGACACAGGCTTCTAGTGGAGCAACAGCGCACTGCAGGTCCTTGTGGTCGTAACTGATGGGCGATTGGTTGGAGCTTGTTGGAAAGTGGGTTATTTTGCATGGAACTTTAAGTGAATAAATAATAGATTAATTTGTGCTTGACATTTATTGAAGTAGGTTTCTTTGAGAAGATTTTGTACTTTTAGCTGGGTTCTCCTGTTTTTCATCGCATCCTCCCAGGGCTGAGTAGCCCTTCATGAATAGCAGTGAGCTTTAAGATGAGCCACGCACTTGAGTGAATCTGTTGTGAAATTTGTGAATTTGTTGTGAAATGAGTAATCCTATTGTATATAAGCACAGATGATCCCGGTGACCTCAGCAGATCCTCTGGTGTGCTTAGAGCAGGAGGCATCTGGAAGCATCTTATTAGGTGGAGCTAGATCGAAGTCCTGTCCCACCAAAAACCCCCAAACCTACACAAACTCCCTCCCTACAAAGGCAACCCCCCCCACACCCTCCGCCCTGAGCTGTTTGTGCAACACCGTGGGCACAGGGAGCAAGACCTGAATTTGCTGATCTGGAAGCAAAATACATAAGCATTGCTTCCTGTGTCAGGAGACGAGTGCTCCAGACAAGAGTCAGTAACTGCGGATTGCAGTGAGCTTCAGAAGAAGATACGGAACATTCTCATGAGGTTTACCCCATGCTTGATTGATGCCTTCTGTCTGTTTTCATTATCCCTCCTAAATGAGCAGTGCCCTGAGGTCAGTGGTTGGCTGGCCTGACATAATTCATCGCTCCCTGACGCTTGACAAGGCTGGCCTTGCTCCGTGCTGGTAGGTGTGTTGAAATAATAAATTATGTAGTAATGATAAAAATAATAATAGCTGGATTTGTGCTTATTAGATTTCAAATCATACTGGTCTGTTGTAGATGATCATTCTTTCTGCTTGACAGTGGGATAGTACAGCACAGTCCACAACGGATGGTAGCACAGTCTGTGGTCTCCTCTCCAGTGGCTCTGCCAGCCTTTGCTGGGGTTTGTACCACACCTTCCCTTATTCTCGGTCTTATTTCAGTGCCACTGTGGAAATTGATTTTAATTACATTTACTTTTAATAACATGATCTCAGAAGGGGATGTAGGTGAAATAAAAAAGCCAAATGAGAGAAGCAAATTAATTTGATGTACTTTGATGATGGGAGGAGTATTTTATCAGTGGGAAGAGAGTGTTAGAGACCTATCCTTGCCTCAGTAAGTTTGCTGTTCTGCACATCCAGCTGACTAAAGTGTCACGCTGTTCTCAACTCGAGAAGTTTTCTGGGCCCTTTGTCAGAGAAGCACGATGCTCGTTTGCCAGTTCAGATCTGGCCTGAAAACCATGGGTTGCACTGCAGATGTCTGTGGTCCAACCTGGAGCTCTCCTCCTGGGTCGGCTGCTCAGCAGGTGTGAGCTGGCACAGCTCCGTCCCTGGGCGAGGCTGTGGTGCCAGGCGACATGAAGTCTTCTAGAATGA
>NW_010424064.1:49058-57840 GCF_000710305.1 Buceros rhinoceros silvestris | reverse complement strand
CTGCTGAACTTACGCTAGATATGAGTGTTAGTGTTGTGACAGCTCCCTGGCAGGGAGAGACAGCTCCTCTGTACGGGACAGGACCGAGTTTTCACCCCTTGTTAGGATCCAATTCTGATACACTTTTTCCATACCTCAGTAACTCAGGATAGGGCGAATTTTGCTGCAGCCTGGATGGAACCTGGCTCTGGAGCAGGTGAAGGGGAGTGTGCAAGTGTTCTGTGAGTGCCTTGGTAGAGGCTGTCTTTGCAGAAGACCAAATACCATTTCCTTTTATTCTTTTACTGTAACACTTTTAAACTACAAGGTGATGTAGCGTCTTCTCGTCATTAATTTGCTCTCGTGCCCTGTCGGTTCAGTCGTTCTGTTTTGCCTTGCCCGTCCCACAGCAGCTCCGAGCAACCATAGCAAGCTGTCCTGAACACCTCAGGGTTTATTCCTGCTTTGGATGTGGCTGTGTTTTGTCTGCAATAAAAGGTAAGTGTTGAATGTGGATACAGATGTCTGCAGTTTGCCTGGGAAATGGCAGGATTGAAGGGTGGTTTTTTTTCCCCGTTTTTCATAGCATTTGGATTTTTGGTTTCACTGCTAGCACCAGGAGAACAGTTGTCTGAGGACAGAGGAAGCTGCTTTTTCTTCGTTCTCCTCGACAGGGAACGAGTGTCTTTCCAGCCTGAAGATTTGGGAGCTGGGTGGTCCCTGCCTTCCCCCTGGGCTGGGGATGTGCTGGCAGAGCTGGCTGCAGGCAGACACCCTGGCTGAGCCTCAGCTCTGCCTGGTTGGTGTGGCAGTGCTCTGCCCAGAGCCAGCGGGACGGCGCTGTGGCTCATGCTGGTTCCGCCTCGGTTCCAGCCCACTGGCCTTGTAGCTGGTCTGTCTGAGCAAAGAGCTGATGGTTGTCTACGTTCAAGGCAGAAACCCTTTTGTGGACTCGGCTGGTATTTCTGAAGGAGGACAGATAGCTGTGATGGATGTGGTGGGTGGCAGGCAGCTCTGGTCGGGTGGCCGCCTAACACGCTTTGAGATGTACCTAGACATCCAAATTGCCTCTTAACTAGAAGAGCATTTGGCTTTCTTATTGTTCTGGGAAGTCACCGGGTGCATAATTCATTTCATTTGGAATTTCAGTGTCAGACCTAAGTGTCATTATCTGCTTCAGAAAAAGGAGGAGGAAGTTGAATTGATATTTGGGAAAATAAAAAATGTTTAAAATATTTTTGCAAAAGCCCACAGCAAGTAATCATTCCACTCAGCTTCTGGCCAGCCTCGGATGCTTCTCTTCCAGGACATCTGAGTGCGAAAGAGTCACGACATGATCCCGGGAGCTCTGCAGCCGCACCGGTTATTCTGAGCATGGCACCAGGCACCACCTGCAGCCGGGGAGCCTGGGAAGCGCTGCACTTTCTAAACCTCACCTCGTTACACCGCAGCGTACAATCAGACCTGCCGAGGCAGTTCATAGCTCCCGGGAGAGGGGGTAAACCGGCAACAGCACGACTTGGTGTTGGTGCTGAAGCTGTCTTGGAAAACAAATGCACTGACTAGGACTTGTAAGAGGTCATGGCCAGAAAAATGGCTCTTAAGAGAGAGAGGAAAAAAAGAAATGAAGACTAGTGGACTGTCTTTTTGAAATCTAGTCAGAGCAAAGCAGCAGTGATATGAAACCAGAGACAGTTTTGTCATTTCCAGCGTCTGTTTATCTTCTTGTGGACAAAATATCTGAACCTGCCCAAGGATCTCCTTTCTTGGCATTGAGTGTCCAGTTCTTAGGGTAAAGTTCCCTAAATACAACCAAAACCCTTTTAGAGGTTGAGTTCTTTTCCCAGGAAAGCTTGAGTAAGTCCCTTTTGATAAAGAGTATTTGGCCGTGAGCGGGGAGGAAACGTGCTTTGTGGGTGACAGCATGAGCATAACGCTTGGGATTCCAACCTTCTGCTCTTCTAATTTCTATGTTTTTCTGAAAAAAAGAAGTTACGTGAATCTGTTGTACCAGTCTGTTTGCCCTGCATTTGAGTGCATGTAAATGAATCAGGAGTAGTCTTATTTTATCGTCCGGTGAAGTGGATTTGAGATGTTTGGCTATTGTGTGGTCTAAAATAGGGCATTTCTCTGCGCTGTATTGGAGCAAGACTTCCAGCTTTTTGTCTTGCTAGTCTGAACGTTGTTAATAAATGAACAGTCAGAGGAACATGAAAGCCTTAAGAAAAAACAGGTGTTCATGTCAGCCCTTCCTCTTCCCCAGCCTAGCTAGAAATTCTAAATAAAGCCTTGGAGACAAGCTTCTGAACCCAGGGGGTAAAAGGTCTTGGTGCTTTATCGTATAACCAGAACCTTTGCTAATGTTCATAAAAATCCACTCCCATTTCAGAATTCAGCCAGGGGACTGCCTGCTGGATGAAATTCTGCAGATGAATTCTGTGTTATCTGAGATGTAATGATTCCTTATTTTAAAAGACCATCAGCTGTTGAGCTCATTGAGGTGTATTAATACATCAGTCAGTATAAACTCAGTGGGGTTTGAAGCAGTTGTATTGCCTAGTTCAGGGTACCGAGGTAAAAACTCATCATCGTTCTGGAATTTGAGCTATGAGCTGTGACGTCTGGCAAGTCTGTGCCTGCTGCAGATGAAGTTCTCTCCTGGCTGGTCTCCTCACCAGGTGAAGGTCTCACTGTAAAGTTTCTGCTATGAACCAGCAGTTCTGACCTGAGCATAGACTCTGTTCCCTCTTGATTTCTCCGTGGTACCTCCCTTCTGTAACAAGTGACAGAGCAAGAGGAAACAGCCTCAGGTTGCACTGGGGGAGGTTTAAGTTGGTCCTGAGGGACCATTTCTTCCCCACTGGGGTCGTCCAGGTGTGTCCCAGGCTGCCCAAGGCAGTGGTGGAGTCCCCATCCCTGGAGGGGTTTCCCAGCCGTGTGGAGGTGCTGCTGAGGGACAGGGGTCAGGGGGGACCTGGCACTGCTGGGGCAGTGGTTGGACTTCATGGTCTCAAAGGTTTTTTCCAACCTAAATGCTTCTATGATTCTGCTGTCAGTGCTCTCTTATGGTCAAGGTGTCCTCTCCATTCCTCAGTTTACCACAAGGTTCCAGGGCCCTTGAAAAACTTTTCAGGTCGGTGCCTCCCTGCATTCTTAGATATTGTCCCGTTTATTGATGAGGAGCATTGTAGTCATCTGCAGAAATAGACCTCTCCCTGCAATTGCCCTTTGCTTCCGTTTTGTTGATCTGCCTAATAATCAACTTCTCCCTTAAAGGCTGTCGTGCTGCTGTATCGGTCCGTGTCCTTCATCCTGTCTGCTTTGCTGTCGCTTGTCACCTGACCTACTGAGCCTTTCTTCAGGCTGCTCTCCTCTCAACATGCTGAGAACCCCGGGGAGCCTGAATCAACTCCATCTTGATCGAATTCTCTGAAGTTCTGATTGGCATGGCCATGGCCTCAGTCCTGCTGGCCAAAGATGGAAGAGCAGAGCTGTCACGCTGAGAAAAGCGTTGGTGTTTGATACTTTGCATTTCCTTAGAAAATATTGGGAACCACCAAAATTTGCAGAAAGAGCCTTGTCAGTGTGATTGTATCAGGTAGATCAGACTTCAGGATGAGATGTGGTGTGTTTGGTAGAGTCAAAGGTCTGGTCCCTCAAAACATTGGATGGCGTCAGTTCTGGGTGACATCATGGTGTACAGGGCTTGATCTTGAAGGTCTTTTCCAACCTAACTGATTCTCTGACAGGCTGAAGTTTTTATGAAGTTGGCAAGGAGTTACCTGTCAGTATCTGCCCAGCTGAGGTGTGTGACATAGTGTGAGGACGTCATTCTTCTGTGCTCGCTGAAACACACTGCCTATGGAAATGTGCGTGAAGGTGTTAAATGTTTCCTTCAAAGCGTAACAGAGGCAGAGGAGGGGGGATGACGAATTTTAATCGTACCGTGGAGCTTAAATCTGGCAAAGCGTTTCTGCTAAGGAGAGCCCCTGGGCTGGCCATTTCTGAGGGGACTCAAACATCTGTTTGTTGTTTTGTGGAACGGAGTCTGGAGAGCCCAGGTTCTGCGTAGAGGAAAGGGAATGCTTGTGTATCTTGTGTGTGCCTCAGCAAGGACTTACTAAAAACCAGTCCTGGATGTGGAGTGAGGGAGCAGCCGAGTGGAGGCCAGCCCAGTCAGTGGTGGGAGCCCTGAGCCACTGGGTTCCTCTGCCTCTGTCTAGACTGAAGAAGTTTGGAAATTTTTAGATTAGCTTTGGATAAGCCTCTGAACTTCTGGATGCTTCTTCCAGCCAGATCAGACCTCTGAAGAGCTCGAGGTTTGTCCAGTGCTAGTTTTCATATGCATTACATTAAAAACTCTGAAGTTGAAATATTTCTCATTTTAAAAATAGAATAAGAAATAAATCAGAAGGAAAAACATGCTGGAAAAATGTAGAAAACACATGAGAAGCAAAGGGGAAAAGTGAACTTCATAAAAATACCGTGCATGCCAGACCCTTCAAATGCGATTTCCTGCGTATTACACTTTAAAACCATGATATTACAGCATGCTCTGACATGAGGGGCCAAAAATATGAAAGAATAAAGCCTCGTTTGATCTCGAGAGTGGAGTGGAAGTCATTTGACCCATGCGTGATCTGGTCCGAGACCTAGGCCACGTCAGATGATTTTCCACGCGCCGGCTGTCGGCACCGCTCCCCTGTCTCTTCCCCACCCCGCTCCGGAGCAGATAGTGCTGACACGCTTCCTGCTCGGAGTGCTGGGTACCGCTGCGGAGCATCCTGGCACCCGCTGCCTGTGGCTTGGGCTGAGCACTTCAAAAGCACTTTCTGGCACAGGGCAGGAATAGTTTGAAGTGAATTTGGGCGCTTCCCAAGGCGACCCGCTCCAAGCCAGCGGAAAGCAAGCTTACATTATCTGCTGTCAGAGACCCAGCTCCTTTCAGGAGCCTGCCAGGGCTGTGTGAAATACCGCGGTGCTGCTGCGAAACCTTGACAAATGCAGTGACTGCTGACGACAACAAAGAGCGTAAACGTGGTGTGGAGGGAATAGCTCCGAGCTGCGTGTCTGCTCCCACTCAAATGTCCTCCGTATGTGTTTTGTACCTGGTTTGTTATTAGCCAAAGCCAATCGGGTGTGTGGCGGAAGCTACAGAAGACAAAAGGGAGGGAAACTTTAAAAGTAACATCTGCTTAACATGGACTTACAGCCATCTTGCATTGCATCTTCTGGAATTAAAGTTTCATGCAAGTTCTCTCCACTTAGTGGCAGGTTGTCTGATCACGACATTGGGAGCTTTGGAAAAAAAGATACGGTGTGAGAAGCAGGTACCCTTTGTATTTCAGTACAGAGTCCCCAGACACAGAATCTGGGAGCAGAGGAATAACTGCGTTATCTTCTTACCAGTGACTGTCCAGATACATAATTTGCAGTTTAAGCTGATTGGTTTTCTGGAGCCTTCTGCTCAACAGTTCTTTTCCCACAGTAAATAAATAGCAAGTGGCTGCTCATGACTCTGCAGTTCATTAGTGTCAGAAAATACCCTTCGCTGGAAATCATTAATGCAAAAGCTCAGAAAAAACAGCTGAGCTGTTTTCCTCCTGTTCGGGAGCCCCTTTGGCAGCTCCCCGAGATGAGCACTTGGTGCCTGCGCTGCAGGACCTGGAATTGTCCTGCTTGTGGGAGCTGTGGGGTGGGGACAGGCCACCTCGCAGCTCACCTCTGCTTACAGGCAGGTAGCAGGAGAATTTGAGTCCACAGCACTGCTGGCTAAGAGGTTGGGTTTTTTCAATCTCTAAATGCACTTGTTAGTTTGTTTGCTGTAAATTAGTCTGGATAAATTGTTTGGGGAAAAATTGCCATAGAAGTAAAATTACATAAGCTTTTCACCATTTGTGTCCATCTTGTCGTGCTAACTAATTCTTTCTCATTCAGCAGAAATTCCTAATTTCCTATAAAATGTCAAAAGTATTATCTTCCACCCCCTGGATCTTGGGCCGATGTGGCTTAGAAAGAAGCCTGTGGCCCAGGTTTTCTGCGGTAGCCAGTCTGTGTTTGAGCCAAGACTAGGGAGGTGAAACAAGTGTTACTTAGAGCTGTTTTAATGATTCCTTGACTATGAGACTAGTGCAGCTTCTGAGGCAAGTTAGAATTCCTCTAGTTCTGTGCCATCCGTGCTTGAATTGGAGGCTTCTTGGTATGTAAACACATCTCTTTTACTTAGAGACCATCTCCCCGTGCTGTGGGCTAGCAGGGCTGGTGGCACAGGATGCACAGGGAGTCCAGCCGTCACCTTGCTACATTTGCCATTCCTCAGCATCTGCAAAACGCAAGTCTGTGGTCAACACCATGAGCTCCTGTGGCGCCTCCGTGGGTGGTTTCCTCAGCTTGGTGTGTTCACGTGGTATCGTTCCGTTTGCAATGGTAGTGGTTGAGGGAGACTCATCCCGGTGCATGGTTCCAGCATAAAGTCGGGAATGTGCCTGGGACATCCCAGCGGTGATTTTCCGTAAAGGAGTGAGGTTTTCTCCTTCTCCCACGCTCTGTGCTTCATACAGCAGCCTCCTGCAAGTGGGTAACTGAGACAGTAAATTCCCTGAGCTGTTCCTACAAAGGGAGATGGCTGTTCCTGAGGATGACCCCAGCAGGTAATGGAGATTTAGTCTTCTGCCCTTTGCATTCAGCCTTGGTCACAGGTTGTCTTTCTCTTGCTGAATGTCTGAGGAGAAGTCTGCTGCTGCTTTTAGAGCTAACTGAATGTCCACCTATGTCTTTTGTGTTATCTTGCATTGCTTACTAGTAAAAAAATCCCCAAACCTGAAACAACAAACCGTTCCTACTCTGCCATGGCATGACCAGTGCTCTTACAGCAGCTCAGCCTGACTTTTTAAGTGTCTTTTTGAATTTTTTTTCTGCTCTTAGAGTGTAAAATGGGCATTCAGAGGACATGGCAATGGCTGGGAAAACTGAGCTTATTTAGGTAGTGGGAATGTGTTTCCTGTGCTAACAGGAGTGAAAAGCCTTAGATAAGGCCAAAAGCCTTAATGTTAATTAGGCAGGAATTTCCTTAATTTGTTGGTCTGTTTTAAAAGTTGTAAATCCAAGAAGCAACAGATGGCTGAGGAAAAATACAAACAGATTAAGACCTACATCCTCTCTGCGATGCCAGGCAGCATTGAGGAAAGTATTTCTGAACACAAGGCTTAAGCGCTTTGATTGTCGGAGCTCTCTGACTCTTTATCTGCTGTCGATGCTGGAAGGCACCGGAGCATGTCCGTCAGTTCTAAATGACTGTGTCATCCTGGAGCTGGTCCACCTCTGCAAAGCTCGTACGCATGTTCTTCAGTCCCAGAGAAATCAGTGGGTTTGAAACACGTCTTCAAAGGTAAAGGTGTGTGGTGAAGTCCATTGCAGAGTGCCCTTTATTCCTGCCTAACCCTGTAGCTTTATATTCAAAGCTCGACAGTAAGAAGAAATGAGATGTTTGTAGATGTGCATGCTCCGGCTACCCCAGAATCAATGGGACTGTCTCCTTAAATAAGTCCTTCTCGCTTCCTTGTGCTGCTTCAGTAGTTCTTCAGTTTGTATCATTTTTATTATCACTTCATAACTTATGCCTTTGCAGAAACTTAAGGTCCAGTTCAGAAAGCTATCTGTTGGGACTGGTTAGGAAACCCAGGAAGTGTTGAGAACAGGTTCTGGGACTCGTCAGATTGCCCAGGTTTGAAAAATATGGAGACGGAATTTGAAGAACTTCTTATTGCTTCTGTAATAGCAGTCGCTGATGGTGGCAGTTATTTATTACCAAGTTTTCGTACTCTGCTGAGGGCAGTAAGAGAAGGAAACACGTGGTCTGGGTTTTTGTCAGTTGGAGGAATGCCTTTGTGCTATCAGACAAAGAATAAATGTTAAAAATGATAAGGGCACCTTACAGACTGCAAGTATCAGTGACTAGCAGCCGATGATCTCCACTGCCTGAAAGAATAATAATAAAAAAAATGCAGCCTGTTCTAGGGTATCACACCCCTTCCGTGGAAGAAATGGTTCCTCAGGGACAACCTCAACCTCCCGTGGTACAACTTGAGGCCGTTTCCTCTCATCCTGTCACTTGTTCCTGAGGAGAAGAGACTGACCCCCCCTCGCTGCACCCTCCTGTCAGGGAGTTGTCAGAGCCAGAAGGTCTCCCCGGAGCCTCCTTTGCTCCAACCTCAACCCCCCCAGGTCCCTCAGCTGCTTCTCAGTGCACTTGTGCTCCAGACCCTGCCCCAGCTCCGCTGCCCTTCTCTGGACACACTCCAGCCCCTCAGTGTCCTTCTGGGAGTGAGGGGACAGAACTGCACCCAGCATTCGAGATGTGGCCTCCCCAGCTCTTCATCCCCATCGTGGGCAGAGCAGGACGGGCTGGGCGGGCCCGTGGGGAACTCCGGTTTGCTCTGTTTGTGAATGGAACGCTGCTTGCAGTGCTTGGGACAAGATATGAAACTTGGGTGTCTGGAGTTGGTCCCTGAGTGAAGCAGTCTGTATGTGCTTATCAAAGCGAATTCAGCATCGTCACAGGTTTCTTAATGACTGTTGAAATCTGTGGGTTCTGGGTGTAAATCCTATTGAACATGTCTTGTCTAGATCTTGAGTGTGGTACTGGGACTTCAAAGGGAAGAAAAGGGAGACAAGAAGGACCTTTAGGGATAAAAAACTCTACCCAGCCAAATAAATAAAAAGACGAGCCAGTTCTGTTGTTTCTAACAGGCCTCGGAAACCTGTTGTGAGGGGCAGGCTGGTCTGTGTGTTCTTGGGGCAGGCG
>NW_010424064.1:45294-48943 GCF_000710305.1 Buceros rhinoceros silvestris | reverse complement strand
ACCTGTTGTGAGGGGCAGGCTGGCTGTTCTCTATAGCGACCGAGCCCTCCAGCCAGGATATGCAATGGGAAAATCCAGACTACTGCATGATCAAGCGCTGTTTCATATTTTATTTTCCCTATGCTTCAGCACACCCTAGTTTGAGGTGGGACTGGAAGCGAAACTTCTGGAATACACGAGGAAGACCATTCTTGTGGTATTGCCAGCCCAGCCAAAACCGGGAAGCATTGGAAAACCTGCCAAAATGAAATAAAAAAACCCAACCCAGACTGCTAGGGGGGGTTTGCCAGCCTGCTTTCCAAGCCAAGGGGATTTGGAAAAGCAGCTGAATGTCTCAGGGGTTATCCAAACCAGAGCAGTAGACTTTCACTCGCTGTTCAGTGTCGGAGCGCAGCTCTGAGCTGTGCTGTCATTGAGGAGGTTCCTCTCTTTGGTTGCTTATTAGCAGCTCCGATCTCCCAACCGTAATAACTTATTTCCCCGCAACTGAAGGAGCCTGCTGTCCAGTCAACCTCAAACTGTGAGTTAAAAAGTCTTATTCTTGAAAAGGGCTAAAAGAGGAAAACAAAAAACAAGCAAAAAAACTATTCTTGAGGTTGTTCTGGAAGTGTTTCTACCTATCATCCTCTGCAAACACCATTCACAGGCAAGCAGCTCCTGTCCTTTCTTCTTCGGCCTTATCTCCATCCTCCACCAGTGGGTGGAAGAGTAATGGGACCCCGCTTCTCCCATTGCCTCTTTGGCCCTTCTTTGCTTCCCGGGGTGCCCATCTCTGTCTGCTTTGCTGTCTTGCCATGTTGGGTGATGCCCTTCTGGTTTGCACAGCTCAGCTGTGAGACGCGGTGCCCTGGCTGACAGCACGTCCTGAGCTCGCTCTGCTTTCAGGTGGGACACTCCATGGTGCTCCTCAGCGACACCTTCCCACTGAAGCTCATTTGCAGAGACTGGTTGTTCTCATGGCATCGCAGCCGAAGAGGAGGCGTGTTGTTACAAGCCGCTGATATTTGCGATGACTTATTGAGAAGCACAAGTGACAACTGTGCTGAAGGGTGTGATTGTAGAGGAGTTTGAGTTTTCACTTAAATTCTTTTGAGCTAGTCTTAGCCACGTTGTGTGTGTTGGTGTTACAGACCCAGGGTGGTCATAAAGACGGGAATGTTAATGGTTTCTCCCTATCAAACTAGATCATGATTGAGGGGTTTTGTAATAACCGGTGATGATAGCATGAATCTAAACACAGCTGTCGCTGACAAAGTGAATCACAGCCGCACGCTGGCACAGGATCTGCGGGTTGTCGCCAGGACAGCTCCCATGTCCTCAGGCTGAAGAAGAGGTGTTTATAAATTACCAAGCTGTGGTGTTTCTGCATCTTCCCCCACCTTGAGTAACTCAAGACATGAAGTATGGCTGGGATGGAGAGTGGGAAGGGCTGTAAAGCCAAAGCAGCAAAGGATTACTGTGAACCCACTTTTCCTGGTGAGTCTGCGATGAAAGAGAGCATCCACCCTGATCCAGGAACTCTGGAGAGATGCAGGGTTTATTCCTTGTACTGGAAGCACCTGGTAGCACCTGACCTGTCATATTGAAAGAGTTTCAATGCTTGAGATATGTCATAAGAAAAGAAGTGGTGAAAAAATATCATTTTCTTTCTAGAGAGTTGTATTTATAATGTTTTTTATAAGTTGAATAACTAGAGTAATATTCAGACAGTAAATAATGCCACCTCGGCTGGCAGCAAAAGGTCTAGTTCAATTACAGCAAAACCCAGCAGAATTTTGAGTTAGATGTGGCAAGAAAACATCCATCAAGTCAACACATCACCCTGGGTGTTCCTGGCAGAAGGGAACTATTTTCAAGATAAAATTGACGTGGCAGGTTGAATCACCAAACCTTCTGCTTAGGCACCAGCTCTTTGTCAGGGGCGAATCCGAAGAACAATTTCTCATTATTTGTTTAATCTTCACGTCTGGTGTCAGAAGATACACGGTGCTCTCCCCACGCAGACCTGCAGTTCATCCCATGCTACAGAACAGGCCAAGTCGGGTGCCATCGGCATGGCCAGCGAGCGAGGAGCTGTGCGGGGCCGTGGCTGATGGGTGGAGAGAGGAGCACACGACTAGTACAGCTGCAGCCGCTGAGAAGGCACCTCAGTAGCTCTGGCTTTGCATTTTCGCTTCAATTTCTGCGGCTTTGCAAAAGGAGCAGCAATCTGGCTTTTCCTGTCTTGCTTGTCCCTTCTACTCGTAGCTTAGTTTCTGAAAAATCGTTACTAAAAGCTTGAAACAGTGAAATACTCAGGTTTGATTTGAGTGAGATACTGACTAAATATCTTTTTTTTTCTTAAGATATTGCTAGAAAGTGCAAGGAAAATTAGTAATTTTTTTTTTTATGTCTCTGCCTTAGCGTGACTGCATCAGGTTATGTTCAGTGCATGCACAACCCCAGGCATCAGCCCTGTTGATAGTAGAAAAAAATTGGGAAAACTGTGAAGTTTGGTAGTTCCACAACCGAGCAAATACAATGGAGCAGGAATTGCCTGCCCCTCTTTTCCGCTCTCTAGGCAGCTGTGTCCTCGGCACAGAGCTTTGCGTTGTCTAGTTATGACGGTTTTCCTAGGAAGGGACTTTCTCACCTTTTCCCTGTTTTTATCGTGACTCCACCAGAAATAGTAAGTGCTCAGCCCTTACGCTGAAAGGCTTTTGACTTCACTCTAGAAACGATCTATTAGGGAGCATTTTACACCTTTTGCTAGACCCACTGAGGGATAAAAAACCCCCTCTACAAGAAGTCTTCTTACAAAAGGTCCATTCACACTGTTTTGGTTGTGTTTCTGGTTTCAGCTTGAACATGATCGGAAAAAGAACATTTGTTTGCAACAGCTTTTTAGGAGAATGAGCTCCACATGTGAAACTTTTCCAAAAGAAATAGTGGTCTTGTGTACCTTTTGTTTTGATTTTTTTTTTTTTTTTTTTAGTGAAAAGAAAAAAGGAATGCACCTGCATTTCTGAATGAGTCTGGAGGGAGATGGATGTAAAGGCACTGGCGAAGGGGGAAATGGAGAAGATAATTCTGAGTGTGGGCTGGAATTCTGGGATCTGTTACATGAATAAAATAAAAATGTTTCAGGCACTTGGTTCACGATGCCTGACATCAGTACAGCAGAGTAAGTGTAATGTTCCTGAAGTCCAAAGAATCCCAGCAAGCAAAAAACGGGGCTGAGGTCAAATCCAGGCCAGTAGAGTTGTCTTCAACACCTCTGCATTGTTAGACCAGGGATGGCTGAGAAAGGGTCCCGATGCTGCAGTCGCGTAGGGAACGTGCTGCGTATCTAGTGGCTGCTCTGAGGCCCAGGTGAGGTCGATGCTGAGCTGGAGTTTTCTGGTGTCTACAGTGCTGCACCTTCTGAACACCTGGCAGGAGCGCTCGGTCGCTGGCCTGGTAACCCTCACAAGCCCGTGTGGGTCAATAGACTGGGTCCGAGCTTCATGTTCTTTAGGGAGCGTCTCTTGCTGCCTTCCCCTGCTCAGGGAAAAAAGTACCTCTCGTTTAGATGTTAGTGGGAACTAGACTAGCTTCCAGCCGGAGGGGTGGCAGCTGGAGACACGGCCCTCTGCTCTTACAAGGCATTGCAAGAAGTCGTGAGCTCCTG
>NW_010424064.1:38274-45186 GCF_000710305.1 Buceros rhinoceros silvestris | reverse complement strand
TTTTTGAAAATCTCACTCTAATTTTAAAGCAGAGGGAATGCACTGATTTCCTTCTCCTTTTGCAATCTGTATTGGGTTACTCCTCGGTTATAAAAAGTTCGGGGTTTGTTGAAGAGTGCATGTTTTGGGGCTACTGCCAGTCATTGTAACGAGCCGCTGAGTGGCTGCGGGGCTTGGATCCTGCTGTGCAGTTGAGTCAAACAGCCGTAATGCTGTCGGCTGGCGTTATTTATAACCTATTGACGTGTAAGAGCATTATCAAATAGCCTACTTCTGTCCGTGTTTACTAAGTGTAGTAAACGTTGTTCCTCCTGAACAACAGTCCAGGAGAGCTGTGCTGTGACTGGGAAGACAATACTCAGTGTATGGACACAGACCACAGCAGGGAACTCCTGTCTGTCAGGATGATCAGACGTGCTGTTCTTGAGGGTTCTGCAAACAAGTAATCAACACCAGCAATATGGGCGTGTTGGGCTGCTAGCACAGCAAAGTCAAACCAGAAATGCACGTGTCTGCGGGATGGGACTCCCAGGAGTATTTAGTTCGCTGCATTGGAAAGGTGACACTGTCAGAACCTAGAACAATACTAATATTCAAAGCCCCTGTTCCCTCAGTCACGTACTGTTTCCTCTAATAATAGAAACTGTATTTTGGCTCCGTTGAAAGCTACTGAGATACTCTTGTTTTTTTAGAAGAATTTGGAACTTCCATTATTGTTCCAAGCTCAGAAGAGGTTTGGGTGTCTGCAGTGTAAGAAGTGGAGCTAGTCTGAGCACTTGACTTGAAGGTTTGTCTGTGTTTGGGATGGAAAGATGGGGAAGTATTAGGGCTTTATTTCCATTCCATTTTCTGCTGTGGTCCATGCATTCTCTGTGGGCCTTGGGTTTGGAATAGAGCACATACGGATTCTCCAGAAGAAGACTTTGTTATTCAGATAAAAATGTGTCTTTCTGAAGCAAAACACATCTGCGTTGCAGCACAGCAAGTTCAAAGCCAGTCGGAGAAGTTTATGGGAAGCAGCTGCGGGTCCTCTGTAACGAGGAGCAGAACGTACTTGAGATTGGACACAACAAGTTTACACAGTGCCATTAGCTAAAGTAAGTTAATGTCTGCTTTTAATAACAAGAGCAAGTAGCAGAGGTAAATATTTTTAATGACATCATTTGCCCAGCTGTTTTACACATCTGTAATGCGGAACGTCGCTCCACTTCTGTAACACTTCATCCCTGCTCCTCCACACCTTTGGGATAGGGGATGAAGTTACCTGTCTGGAAGGGAGCAGCCTGGGGAACGTTTGTCTCTGCGGTTAGTTATCAGCGTTGGTCATCTTACCACACTGGCGAAAGCGTGCGGCGTTAGGTGGAGAGTTTTTTCCAGCGTGCTAATTACTTCACTGTGAATTTGGCACCGATGCCGAGATCCCTGCGCTCTCGGCCAAGCTCGCATCTAGGAATGAAACCTTTGCAGCAGCTGCAAAAATGTTTTTACTTATTTAGAGCATTATAAGGTTTTATAGCCATGAATAATGACAAGTGTATAAATCACTCATTAATTCGTAATGTTAGATGCTTCCCCTTACGACGTCTGAGACAATGGTGGCACGGAAAGGCTACGTTAGGTTGCTGTACTGCATTTATCGCAGGCACACGTGTGGACTCTGTACACAGGGTCTGTTTCAGCTCCTGGAGTTGCAGAGCAGGCATTGACTCAGGCCCCTCTTCTCCCTTTCTTTTGTGAGCATGGTGGAGCTCTGCGGAACTACCGTTAGACCTGGGCTCCTGCCTTTAGAAGATGCCGTGGCCAAGTAAGGACAGGTCCATAACTGCCTCCAGGGCATTACTGGAACTGATGTAATAGATTTGTGTGCTGCAAAAGAACAATATAGTAATTAAGTCTCTCAGGTTGCATATTTCTTTTTCATGAACCTGAGCAATTTGCTGGCTCCGTGGGAAACAAGGGGAAATTGTCTCTCAAAATCATGTTGGGATTTGCCATCTCTTTGGATCAATGTCTCTTGTGCTCCTCAGCTCGGTAAGCACTTCAGAAAGGCTCTGTCCAGCTGGTTTGCTCTGTACATCATTTGGGTCCACTCTGATAGCTGCAACGAGGTTGAAAATTGAGTTTTTCATATCTAGTGACATGTCTAGTGACACACGGACTTTCTTAGGACAGAGGGTGTATGAAATGTTTTGTGAGCATCCCTGAACTGAACAGTGTCATTTCAGGGTGAATGAACCTTCGGTCTGCAAAAAAATAACAAAACCACTGACTTTGATACCACACTGTAGCATACCTGGAGAGAAGAAACATTCTGACTAATATTTACATGCAAAATAAAACAGGTTTGTGAGAGATTGAGCTGTGGGTTGGAGGAGGAGGCACTACTCATTGTGATGCAAGAGAAAAAATATTTTTTTTCTTTGTTACCAGTGCAGCGTTAAGGTGGATGATAAACTTCGAGGCCAAAAGGATGTTTTTTTGGGAAAGACATTTTTCCTTTAAGGTGATACTTAATATAGAATTTGCTGAAGTCTTGGGTGATGAATAAGGACACGGTTAAGTCTAACAGCCAACAGCTCCATTCCATCACAGCTCCCTGTGTTCTGTTAGTGTTTTATATGTGAATTGTTACTGATTTGGGTGTGCAGTAATGGTTGACTTTCCATCCGTTTCATTGCAAACGCACATGGGGGTTTTTCAAACTCGGAGGTTTTTCAGAACTGTTGAAATGAGCTGGAAGGGTTGGAAAGGCTGAACATTGAATTGGTTTCCGAACAATTAAATTTCACTTTATGCTGTGGAAAATACTGAAGAGGTTCATGTGGACAGTACGGGTCTTAGACAGGCAAAGGCAAAATACCATTTTAGAGCAGGTACGTAGATTCAAGGGAACAGGAGAAGATGGGTTTTTATAAGATATATAAGAAATACAATTAAAAAAAAAAAGGCAAGCAGTGACAGTTCTCATCAGTGAGAGCTGCCACACTGGACTGGTGTGTGTGTGTGCGTGTGTGTGTGTGTGTGTGTGTGTGTGTTCAAAGTGGGAAGTGTGGCCAAATGGTACCGCCAGAGAGTCGGGGTCTCAAGTGCTCTTGAATTGTAACGTGACCTTCAGATGAAGATCCTGGGCTGGAAGCCAGGTATTCGGGTAGTATTTCAAGGGTAGTAAACTCTCAGCACCAAAATTCCTTGTGTTTATCACCTCTGTGGCCCAGGTACGATGGGGGGTAGCAGGTACTCTGTCTTGCCAGCCCCTACGAGCTCACCTGCCGTGTGCTCAGCTGTGAGCAGAAGGCTCTTCCCATGAGCTTCACAAACCTGCCTCCTTCTCTAAACAAGCGCGAGGTAACCGCTGTCCTCTGCTCTTGGGAGAGATGGGTGGTTCCCATTTAATTTCTCTGTATTTGGTTTGAACTGCTGGTAACTTGCAGAAAAATTGCTAGGCCATCTCTCAGTAACGTGGGTGATTCAAGTCAAGACTGGATGTTTTTATAAAACTGCATCTTAGCTGAACCAAAAAGATTTGGCCCAACACAGGAATCCTACATGAATTTCTCTGTGCTGGTGGTTAGCTAGATGACCGTGAGTCTTCCTTTCTGGCTTTAAAATCTGTTAATGCTTCCTACAGCTTGAAAATACTGCAAAGCTTAACGAATCCAAGTAGGGAAAAGCAGGTGAACTATTCAGCTCCGTGAAGCTGAAGTGCGTTTGTGTCGGTGTAGTCCAGCAGAGGAGGGGTTAACAGGCACCAGAGAGTTTTCTGCAGCGGGTGCACAGATCCATCCCGGGATGCAGAGGGGTGGATCGGGGCTGCCTGGAATGCAGCACGGTGCAGTTTGCAGAGCGCGGCCGGCTGCCAGGCCATTTAACAGGCGGCTGCTTTTGTTGAAAAGGCGGCTTGAAAAGTTAAAACCTTCTGATTTTTTAAAATCAGCTGGAGAACATTATAGTCACGCAGAACTGAAGGCAGACAACTCGTTCAAATTAGCATCAGCCATAATTAAAACCATGCTGGGGGAAAAAGCCCATGAGAAGAAACAGACTCCTGGAGAGCTCTTGACATTGCTGGATGTCTGAATGGAAATGGCGCTTGCTAATTGATGTAAATAATTGCCAGGTAACTACACGCTCCCCCCACACAGCAGATACCAGAGCTGTCCTCCGTGCGTGGCAGAGCCCCGGCCACCAGCTCCTGCAAGGCTGGGGACACATGAAGGCCCTTTACAGGGTGAGCAGAGAACGCAGCGGCTGCACCGCAGGGTCCCCCGCACCGAGCCGGGCAGAGCCCTGCTCCTCCTCTCCAAAAGCTGTTGCTAGTCTTTCATTTTCTGGGTGAAAACAACTTGACTTCTCGTGCCAGTCAGTAATCGGCATCGCTCAGGACTTTGGCTGGTTTCTGTCCTCCTTGAGGATGCTCCTGGAGGTTGTTTGCTGACTTTGAGTGTGGGTTTGGTCCATGCCAATATGCGGGTCCATACCTGGTCCACATTTCAGACTACGAGAGTATACACAGAGAGAAGATTTTTGGGGTGGGGGAACTCAGAATTGAGTTCAGCCTATGCTGTGAGTGCAGATGATGGCCACTGGTGATGCTGAGAGGCTTGAGAGCAACTTTGAGAAGAGCAGAGGGGAAAACTGGATGTTCTGGGGGTGTAGCAGCTTATATGGCGAGTAGCACTGGCACCTGCCTGCTCCTTGCTGCAGGTTCCTGAGGGTGGTGTGGCTGGAAGCACAGGGAGGACAGTCAAGTCAGCGTTGTCATCGGGTGAGCCTGGAGTATCGTTGCTCAAATAATGGGGCCACCAGCATTTATACTGCATGAGGAATTTCTTTGCTGGGTAATGTTGTGTTTCTTTTCCACTTGTTCTGGAGAATAAGCTTAGTTTTTAGAAAAACAATCTCTGGAAGCTCCTCAACATAAACATCGCTATGGCCTGATCCCCACTCGCACTGTCTTGCATGCTGGCTTCAGACGAGCAGGCAGCCTGCATGAGTCCCCCTCTATCGTACTGTTAGGCCTGGTTTTGTAGTGCTGCTAATTTTACATCCATCCATCCCATTTAGGAGGAATTTTCATTTCACAGCTATTGCATGTGGTTAGGAAGTGTCCCTTTCCACACATCGTAATTCATTTTTCTGTTGGCTTCTATTGTAACATCAGCGTGAAAAACGCTCTTCTCGCTCTGCCTCAGGAAGCCCCATTTCACATCATCATGCAGAGCCTCGCGTTTGTACGTGTCGTTACGAAGATAACGAATCCTTCTTCGTAGCTTCGTGAAAGACCTACTGGCTTCAATTACGCGTCGTAACTCCATGACTGCCCTGTTAAAATCATAACACGATTTACATCGGTGTTTACTGCGCATTGTAACGCGATAAGAGGCCCTTTCCACGTGATGCCTTTTGGCTTTTCCAGCAGACCGAAAGGTCGCAGACCACCTTTTTAAGTTCTCCTGTATGAACTCTTTCCACAGCAGCTCGCTCTGATGCTTATTGCCTTCTACGAGCGATCTTTGTCCTAATTTAACGACTCCCGCTTCGCATCATAACGTAATTCATGCTGGTTTTGCAGCGTCTCCTCGCATACCAGTGCCAAACGGTGTTGTGTTGTGAAGCTGAGTGGCTTCTAACGGACAGCACACCTCCGTAACCCCCTCACACGCCCTGACGTTCCTCTCTGCTTCCCTACCACGTCATGGGAGCCCGCCGGCTCTGCAGATGCTCTGCTGGCCCAGCAGCCTGCGGCAGCGCGTGCATGGGGGTGTGCGTCACCGGCGGGCTGTGATGGGCGTTCTAGAGAAACGGGACCTGCAGGCTGGAATGGCTCCCGTGGTCCTCCCTGGTTGTCACACAAATAGCGGGCTGAGCTTCTTTGCTCTCTGTGGATTTTAAGCACATGTAGGGTTTACCCAGCGTAAACTTTCAATAAGGCATTTACTTGCTTCATTAGCAAACTATAAGTTTAGGGCTAAGATTGTTTTTTCCATTCCCAAATGAGAATTTGGGCTTTTTTGTTGTCTGGGGGAAGGTTTTCCACAGTGGAAAACCAGAAAATTCCGGTTTCAGTTTGTATTACTGGCAGTTGGAGCACTCTGGAGGCAGAAGAGATGGTGGCCCAGTGTTCTTTCTCCTCTTCTGGTTCTCAGCACAGCTGATGTAAGTGTCTGCCGTCCCAGAGGTCACTGGGGTGTAAGTACAGTATTGCACCGACTTCTCTTGAAGCCTTTAAATGTTCTTCAGAGGAAAAGGAGGCGCAAATATTTACTGCTCCAAGGGGGAACGTTAAATAGGGCTGGTTTCAGGGTATTGCAGGTACGGATTTAGGGCACATTGGTTCCCCTGAAAGTGTCCCTCAGTAGGGTTCACGTATCTCAAATATCAGTACTGAAAAGCAGATGCTAAAAATGAGGTTTGTTTTCCTGATTTTCAAATGTCTGTGTCTTTTCCAGTCCCCTTGATTTGTAGGTGGAAGGGAGAAGTGACAATGTCAGCGCGTGATCATTGGATCTAGTGTAGAAAAATCCCTGTGGCTGAGGGGAATTGCTTCCCGAAAATGTTTTCTTTCCACTGATGGAAAATGGGATCTGATGACGACTTAGATGGAGAATCTCAGTCTTGGTAAGATGACAATTCATAAAAGTATCATGGCCAGGTACATAGACATTTGGGATTTTGTTGCTTTTGTTAAATCTCCATCATATTTTCTGTTGGTCTGAAGTTTTCATCAATTTGTAATGAATCAGCTTTTCTCCTTTTCTTATCTGTAGCCTCTTCCCTCTGCCCCATGTGCCTCTCTTCCCTCCACCTCACACACATCCAGGATGATGCTGGTTGTTCCCAAATGCTGTTTTCCCACGTTCAGTAGGATCTTCCTTCTCCAGGTCCCTGAGAAGAGCTGGTGAAGTGCGGGTC